>NC_141033.1:5847500-5945000 GCF_052040795.2 Danio rerio
CTTTACGGGGGTGTCACGGTGGCGCAACGGGTTGCACATCGCCTCACAGCAAAAAGGTCGCTGTTTTGAGCCACGGCTAGGTCAGTTAGCATTTTTTTGTGTGGAGTTTGCATGTTCTCCCCGTGTTCGCATTGGTTTCCTCCGGTGCTCCGGTGTATGGGTGTTTCCCAGTGTTGGGTTGTGGCTACAAGGGCACCCCCTGTGTAAAACATATGCTAGATAAGTTGGCAGTTTAATCCGCTGTGGTGACCCCTGATAAATAAAGGGACTAAGCCGAAAAGGAAATTATTAAAGGAGTCTTTACGGTTGAAATAGCACTACCCTTTCATTCATTCAATATTCCCTTGTCTTAGTCCCTGATTTGTCACGGGTTGCCACAGTTGAATGAACCACCAACTACTCTGGCATATGTTTTATGGTGCGAATGGCCTTCAAGCCACAACCCAGTATCGGGAAACACCCATACACTCTCACTTGCACACACATGCACTCGTACACTATGGGCAATTTAGATAATCCAACTCACATATAGCACGTCTTCGGACTGTGGGGGAAAGGGAGAACCCAAAGGAATTCCATGCAAACATGGGGAGAACATGCAAACTCCACACAGAAATGCCAAATGACACAGCTGGGACTCGAACCAGCAGCCTTCTTGCTGCGAGGAGACATCGCTAACCACTGAGCAAGCGGGAAGTAACTTCATATCGAACATCCCCCCCCGTTACATGCTTGAAAAATGTCCATTGTCAGATATTATATTAAACAAGCCCTCGAATGTGCAGTTTGTGTTTTGTTTTGAAACACAAGCCTCATTTTTCCATTTATGGACCAGCTGGAGTATTCCTTGAAATGGGCCAAAAAAGGTCTAAAAATATAGAGGCACTCAGCCAGTGATTGATTCCTCCTGGCCCTTAAAAATAACAACATCTAATCACGTTACCAAATTGGAGCTGCATGGAAGAATTACCCAGACAACTATGAAATTCAAGATTACAACTACAGATAATTGACAACACTCGCTGTTATCTCGAAGATGATTGTTTTCCTAGTAAGTCAAGCATCACTATCAAGATCAATGCAGGAGTGCTTGATTGCTCTCTTTGATTTCTGCTAGCTGATTAGACTCTGAAATACAGGCTGTATCTCATATTAATGATCAAATAATCCTGTTGTGATGTGTTGTTAAATCTGACTGTATATTGAAGCTTGTAGCTTACTGATATGGGTGATTTAGAAAAATCGCATGATTTCAGCTTGGATTTTCTGCTTTGTTTTTTAATACAGTTCTCTTGCTACTCAAACAATCAAGAAAGAAACATTCCTGTATAGAAACTTGACAGCACAATGCAAGAATGTTGTGATTGGTTACAGGAGTCTGTCATTGCATCTTCTTCTTTGTTTGTAGCAGTTCTTGGCACATTGCAACATGGTTGCTAGGATACTCTTTGCGGTTTTTTTACAGGTATGTTTGCTTATAAAGCCAAGACCCTCAAATGTCTATTAAAATACACCTTGGTTCATTTGAATTATGTTTTAAACTCAATGTCAAACTCACTGTCACATCATTCGAAAAGTAAACCAGTTTGTCACAACTACTCCCTCAAACAACAACTACTTTGTTGGCCATTCCTTGGTTTAACAACAGAACAATCACATTATGCAGAGGGGTGTAATACCTTCTGCTAGTTAATCCCCTTAAGATCTATTTAGTGTCAGATTATTGCTCTAAGTAACGTGGCGTAGGTCTACTGTTTTTATTTTCCATTATTTTGCAGTAATACAGAATGACAATAGTTTATATGGAAAGAAAATGATGTGTTGAGAACATGATCTGTTCAAGTTGATGGCACACTAACAAGTAACTATGCAAAGGGTCAAGAGATGTAGTTCCAACCATGCAACTTATGTTTAAAAGTGGCAACTATGGTTTAGGGCAGGGGTGCCCAAACTCAGTTCTGGAGGGCCCGTGTCCTGCAGGGCTCCAACCCCAATTAGACACACCAGAACCATCTAAACAAGCTCCTTCTAGTCATAGTAAAAGCGAAGGAAGTTGAAGCTAAACTCTGCAGGACACCGGTCCTCCAAGACTAGCTTTAGGCACCCTTGGTTTAAGGCAGTGGTTCACAATTCTAGTTCTCAGGCTCCTCTGCCCTGCACATTTCAAGAGTTCATAGTTTGGCATGCTGTCCCAGAAAAGAGCCTTGAGCTCAGAATATCCTCGAGCCCAGGGCTTCCTCCCGTTAGAAAGGGCAAGAGGGGAGCTTGAGCTCAGGTAGGTCTCGAGAACTCCCCTGCTTGTGAATCTGTTAGGAATAGCTATGAGATATAGCTAAGAATTTGTTTATACTGTCATTTTGGATTAGTCAATTTACTTAATATTGTTTGTCTTTGGACGGTGGGAGGAAACCGGAGAACCCGGGAAAAACTCAAACAAGCACGGGGAGAACATGCAGGCTCTGCACAGAAACGCAGACTAGCCCGGTAAGGGCTTGAATCAGTGCTGTTCTTGCTGTGAGGCAACAGTGCTAGCCACTGGACCACCGTGCTGCCCCATCAGGAGAAAGGGGAGGAGTAAGGGTGGATTCTTCAACGAATAAGGACTAAAGGGAAAAACTCGGGTTATTTATAGGGAGTTAGTATTCGTCTGATTGGCACAATATGTGTAGCTGATGCGGGACCAGTCATGATCAATCATAAGCATGTGATCCTCTCGAAATTAGTTTATAAATAAAGCTGCGGTCACACTGAAATTTCTCCCCAAAGACCTCCATTCATAGACACGCGAATGCGTCAGACCGGAAAAGCAAGGTCGTGCATCAAGTTTCGCAGATTGTTGCGTTTGAAAGTTTAAGCTTGGTGAACTTTGACCTGCGAAATTCCATCACTTGACTGCGTGAGACCAATCGAAAATCAAAACATGACCTGACCTTAGTCCCACCCCTTTTTGCAGCGTCGTACGACAGAATTTCGCACACACAAACTCTAGTGTGAACGCAGCTTTAACCACACTCAGTTCGTTAACAGAGATCCATGAACGGATCCTTGCGTTTCAAATAAAAGAGACATTCAAAATGTGCAGGGTGGGAGGCCCGAAAAGACTGTCCTTGCTGCAGCCTGCAGCTTGATGACGTACTAGAGCAGGTCCACTACATAATGAACGATCACTGCGATTCATTTAATCAATGTGTTATTGTGGTTACAGACTGCAGTGAGGACATCTTGGGCTAGAGGACCAGAATTGAGAACCACTGTTTTAGGGAAACAACTCATCTTAACAGTTGCTTATGAATGAAACAGAAATGTTGTTGGTAATTGCACCCCTGTATGATTTGTTAAAGAATTCTAGCACAGCCAGTGCAGGATGATTTCACCAAATGTTTAATAGGGTTAGAGAGGGTTTGTTCTCAATATTCTTTTTAATTAAGGAAGTTAAAAAGGGAAACAGTTTATTGAATGAAACAGAAAAGGAAGTGCTAGTGTTAATTTTAGAGGGTAAATTGTTGATGAAGAAATGTCTTGAACAGTTTCTTGAAAATGGCTAAAGATTCTGCTGTTCCGATCAAATTAGACTAATGATTTCATCATCAGGGTCCAGTGTGCCTTTTCATAAAGGAACCACAACGTGCGGTTCACATGCAGAAGGCAAGCTTCTGGAAGGCACATAGGTCTTAAGTAGTGAATTTAGGTTAAAATTAGCTCTTTTTGGCACGTCTCACTATCACATTCTAGGTCAGGTCCAGAGGTTTAAAGTACAACCTGGAAGGCCTGACAAGACTGCATTGCTAAAGTCTTGTTTGACCTCAAGTAGTGGTCTTAGATAGTAAATTTAAGTACATTTAGGTTAATGTCAGATCTTTTAGGCACATCTCATGATCATATTCTGGATCAGGTGCAGAGGTTTACAATACTACCTGGAAGACCAGACAAAACTCCATTGCAAAAGTCTGGTCTGACATTAAGTGGTGGTTCTCAAGTAGAAAATTAAGGAAAATTAAGGTAAATGTCAGCTCTTTTTGGCACGTCATCATCACATTCTGGATCAGGTGAAGAGGCTTACAACACTTGCTGGAAGGCCTGACAAGACTGCATTGCAAAAGTCTAGTCTGAACAGAATAAGAGCTTAAAAAGGAGTGTTGTAGCATGCTCAAATTTGAAGGGACTGATGCTATACTGAATAGGGCAAATATGTAAATCTGTAAAATTCAGCTGATCCTCAATCACAAGTTAAAAGTTATTTTCTGGTCTGAGAGCATTTTGGATGATGTGCCTACCTGGATGAAGAGGTGATGAAATGCTAGGTTGGCAGCAATGACAAGGAGTTATGTCTTGTGGTCTCGAATGTTATGATTTTCATCCACCTAGTGTCACAAATTATGCCAGCAGCTATTGCCAGATCATCAGTTTGGATTGAGTGGTTGAGTGTTATCAGCAAAGCTGCAATAGGAAAAGCAATGTTTTGGTATGGCAGACCCTAGTGACCCCATGTAGATGGAAAAGAGAAGCGGTCCATGAACTGAGCCCTGAGGCACCTCATTAGCTATATGTTGTGACTTGATACATCACCGTTCCAAGACAACCTTAAGGGCCTACCTGAGAGGTAAAATCTGAAACACTGTAGTTTGTGGTTACTGAGATGCCCATTGTTATGTGGGTTGACAAGAGGATCTGGTGCATTTCAAAAGCATCTGACAAATCCAGTAAGGTGAGCACTCAAGATTTGGAAACCACTGAGAACTTTAACAATAGAGAGCTGGAAGGTCTCAGTTGGGTTATTTTAGATTTTCTCCCTTTTTTATTCAAATTCAGAAAAACTGCAGGATGTGTGTCAACCTTTATGTACTATTGGGGTTGTTTTCATCCACTCTAGGGTGATTTTGTGTCTTGATTTAGCCATAACTTTCTCTGTGTTTCAGCTAACAGAAGGTTTTTTGGTGACAAATCTGATGATTTTGACACGTTTTGAGAAAATGTTTTGAATTTTTTTAAAACTCAATGATACACTCTGGGCAAATTTACTACCATTTCGTTATGTTAGGGATGAAAACATCCACTAAATAAACTGCTGTAAAAATGCATCAGATAAATATTGTTTTCAAAACTTTTTTGCATAAATCTGTTAACCAACCTCAGTCCTGACCAAAACTACTAAATCACAAAATGTTAACTCTTTTTTTTGCCAAATTTATAAATGATGTCTGATTTGGTGAAAAAAATGGCACCATTAACCCTTAAGATAGTTCTGTGCAAAAAAAATGCTTTCTTTCTGGACTTTATATGGAGTAAAACAGCAAATTAAAGTGTGTATATGTGACAGTTGCACACTTACCTTAATGTGCCTGAGAAAATCTAAATATGCATCTCAGCTCTCAGAACTACATGGAGTAAATAAAAACAAAGACTGTGTATTTAAGAAAAGCGCTATATAAATGTAAGGAATTATTATTATTATACACCATCAACTGTGGTTATAATGAAGTCAATGAGGCAAAAACAGCCACCAACAGTAAATTAGGGAGAAAAACAATGAAAATCTAACAATGCATCAAAGCCAGTGTTGTTACTAATCGTTCACATATCCAAGACTGTGATAGAAGCTTGAAAAAATCCAGTCTGCAACTACTTTTTATATTGAAAATATGCCATTTTGAGCATTTTATTTTCACCAAATCATTGACATCATTTATAAACTTGGTAATTAAAGAGTTAAAATCCTGTAATTTTCTTTAAAAAAAATTTAATTAAAAAATATTTATCTGATGCATTTATACAGCAGTTTAATTCAAGGTTTTCATCTCTAACAAAACGAAAGGGTAGTACATTTGAACAGTGCACAAGGGTTAATTGTTAAAAACTGAAATTAAAAGTTCAATCAAGAGTAAACATCTTAACTTAAAGCACCATACATGGGCTTTATTCTATATACTTGGCATGGAGTAGACTTTGCATTCGTCATGGCATCAGGTTGTCGAAACCATCCAAACATATACTAGACACATCAGCCGTGCTTCTCTTAAAACATGTTTGTTCCACTTCAAATGTTGACTACTTTGAAAGTAGGGGTGCACAATATATCGTTTCAGCATTGATATTGCAATGTGCACATCCGTAATATTCACATTGCAAAGATATACAATGTCTAGTCTGATTTATAGTTGACCAGGAGCTACAGAATAGTATTTAATCACTTTATGTCTATGGAATTTATATGATTTATGCAAAAAAAAAAATTCTTATTTAGAATTTTTGTCTCGTTTCTAGCCCAATTATCTACATTTCAAAGTGAAAACCAGCCTGATCTCACATGGAAATGCAAGTATTTCACGTTTTTTCAGTTTAGTGGCTAATTCGTACGAATTTGTACGAGTTGAGTCGTACGAAAATTCACGATTTTAAAAAGGGAGCGTGGCACACAACCCCGCCCCCAAATCCAATTGTCATTGGGTAATGAGCAAATCGTACGAATTAGATCAAACGAATTCATACGAATTAGCCACTAAATCAAAAAGTTACGAATTGCCATGAGTTTGTGTTGCCGAAAACACCATTATTTCACTTAGCCCACTAGCAGATAATTTCCTTAAAATAAGCAAAAATCTCTTATTTTTAACTTATTCTGTCTGACGGTGAAAACTAAACAATATTTTTACTTGGTTTAAACATTTCTGTGATTTTTGGACTAGAGGAAAAATGGTTTACTGTTATGGTTTGGACTAGAGGTTTACTGGTTTACCGAACACTGTTAGATTCCATAGAAAACCATCAAATAGCGCTATTAAAACCATTTTCTGAAGCTGTATTCATATCGCAGAAAAATAAAATATCGCAATATTTTTCAATATCATGCAGCCCTATTTGAAAGTATAATTGATTCTCTTACCACTGTCTACACAGCCTACAAAAACAGTCTTGTGCCAGAAGGTCTGTGTGTGTGCATTTGCGTGTACAGATACTGATATGTAAGAGACACTCAGAACTCCTGGAGCCCGAAACCGTGTGATCTCACAGACTGGAAGTCCTGTACATAAATCTTGGCCATTTAGAAACGGAAAACTGGTGCCTCCTCTCCTGTGGGGGGAGCAGCCGACAGACTAAACAATGCTGACCCTACTGATGACCTGGCCACTTTTCAAAGCCCCCCTCTTCAAACTACACAGTTATGAACTCTTGGGACAGCCACTGACTCCATCGCCAGCCCCCACGTAACCTTGTATATATGACAGAGGTTTCCCAAGAATTCAGAAAAAGACGTTAGTTCTTCTTTTAAGATCGCCAGTGGGACAAACACCCCTTCAGTCCTAATGCCCCTGACCTCCCCAAAAGAGTGGTTTCACCGACAATTAAAATGAGCAACTGCTTGGAGACTGAAAAATGAAACACAAAATGGCCAGATGTTTTCGAGACACCATTGGAACAAGAGATATTTTGCTATTCGGACAACACTGTTATTCCAAATGTTAAACAGAAATCATTTAGTGTTAAACTGAATGGAAATAATAGTTTATTCATCACGAAATTGATCAAACATGTCAGTAATATTCACGACTCAGTGAATACATTTAAAGTGTAATATGAATACAAATGAATATTTTTCTTTTACACCTTATTTTAATCTAATAAATTAATGATTAAATGAATTAATTGATTAATGAATTAATTGATGTTTTGTGATTTATGGTAGGGTAGTTGGTTGACTACTTTACCCCCCATAATAAAAAATCTTTCAGATGAGGTGCTAGTGGCTGGGATGCACTGGAAAAGAAACCAAAAAGCCACTCTGGTGACATCCTTACATCCTTTTTTATTTACAATATCTTCACGACACTCATTTTTTGTGTGTTGCATTCTGACCTGAGGTGATGATGACAACTGAACTTGAGTCCGTTCACTTGTGTCTAAAAGCATGTGAAAAGCGCTAGTGCATGGTTTCCTTCACCATTTTCAATGTGCTTTGCTTTTATAACTAGGCGACCATCAACCGATTTCTCCAAGGACTTCTCATTGCTGCAGTTCTGATACACATTTAATTTATGGAAAAAAAAAAAGTAAAATCCTTGCAGTGTTTGGATGTGCTGTGTTTGTCTGAGGTAATTAGTCAGCCGTTATCACTGAAATGTACTGTAAACATAGTTAACTTTACTAATGACCGTTTTACGATCAATAGCATGTATGAGGATTAGCAGAAAATGGCTGTTTATAAAGGATGCAGTGCCATCTATTGTTAAAAATTAAGCTCAGAATCTATTCAAGAGAAGATCGAAATACATTTCTACAATTTCAAAAACGATGCAGAATAATTTCCCGAATTGCAATGCATTGGTTTACTGTCCGAGCCCTGAAATAAATGCGAGTCAACTATGATCTGTTATTTGTACTATTTAACTGCTTTCAATAATAGTTGTAATAGTTGACCATTAAAACAGCCTCAGAATGGTCTGCATGACACACGAGTAGGGGTGTAACAGATCACAGCTGAAGTTAATGAATTAGTAATTAAAAATGAAAATAAAAATAAATAAATTTGCTGTTGTTGTTGCACAAGATAATAATGTTAAATTATAACATTATGAGCAAAAGTAGCGAAGATGATTCCTTCATTCATTCATTTTCCTTAGACTTAGTCACCACAGCTAAATGAACCCTCAACTCCAACATATGTTTAACGCAGCAGATGCCCTTTCAGCTGGAACCCAGTACTGGGAAACACCCAAACAGTCTTATTCACACACTACGGCCAATTTTGTTTACCCAATTCGCCTATAGCGCATGTCTTTGGACTGTGGGGTAAACCGGAGCACCCGGAGAAAACCCACGCAAAGACGGAGAGAACATGCAAACTCCGCGTAGAAATGCCGACTGGCTCAGCCAGGAATCGAACCAGCGACCTCTTTTTGCTGTGAGGTGTCAGTGCTAACCACTGAGCCACCACGATGCTACACGAAGATAATTTTCATTCATTAATTTTCTTGTCGGCTTAGTCCCTTTATTAATCCGGGGTCGCCACAGCGGAATGAACCGCCAACTTATCCAGCAAGTCTTTATGCAGGCCTTGCCTGATTTTCAGCTGGTTATTTCTTGATTTAGCCTACCCAATTCACCTGTACCGCATGTCTTTGGACTAGGGATGTAACGGTATTGTAAATACCGTCATACCGCAATATTAATTTTTTTCGATATTACCGAAGTCGCATGACTCGGTAAAACTATAGGTCTTCTGAGAAAATTTGCTCAGGCGAATGAAGCGAACGGAAGATAGCGAAAACTACAATTGCCATCAGCCCATGCTAGACCATCAGCCCTTGCGGTCTGTTGTCGCTACAGATCCAGTAATGCGGAAATGGAGTGTGCTGCTAGAAGCGGGGATGAAAAGAGCTGGAAAACTCTAAGGCCCCGTTAACACTAATGCGTTTTAGTTTGAAAACGCATAAGTTTTGCTACGGTTACGCCAACCGTCCACACTACGCCGGAGTTCTCGAGCGCCGAAAACGGAGCGTTTCGAAAACGCTGGAGAGGCTGTTTTCATTCTTGAAACGCTGCAGCTCCGTCTCATTGTGGATGATGGAAAACGGAGACATCTAAAACGGAGGCGGGGCTGCAGACGTTTGCCTCTCTGATTGGGGCTTTTCCTGAATATTAAGTAGCCTAACACGCACAGTTCAGTCCTGCATCTTCTCCGTGTAAGTTCAGACTTCGCAAGTTTGATCAAGGCTGCATCTCTTCTTCTCAGTTTGATATGGAAAAGCAGACTATACCGAGGACACGGGTAAATCTTCAAAGGGAACAGTGTACTTTATAACTTCATTCACATCACCCTGGCTTCGTTGTTTCACTTTCTCAACAATAAAATGTAAACATGATTTAAGGAACTGCCTATTTTCATTTTAATATTAGCAACTTAGACAGCAGAAATGTTGAGGCGCCGTGCTGCATATATGAGCGTCATCTTCACTGTGTGCATATTTATAACAAAACGGAGCCGATAACAACTGCCTCCTTTCAATTTCAGTGAAAATACGAAACACAGCCTCTCTTTTGCTGAATATCAGTTTTAAGAATCGATAATGGCCATTTTAAAAGTATAACATACAATAAGTTTATACATTATAGGAAATAAAGGCAAGCGATCAGTCAATATACAGAATGTACGTGGTTACATTAATCATTAACTTATCTTTGCGCTCAGCCAAAACGCGTTACCTGAGAACAAGTAATAGATTCCAATGCCCAAAGTCAGGGAATATGTCGTTAGATAAAGACAACAAGATAAATGAAATATCCCGTTTAATAAATATAGTGAGATTAGATCCAGCGGGAGATGCTTGATGAGAAGTCCGACTAGCAGAGCTCTGATCTGGGTAGATGGGCTGAGTGTGATTAAATGTTGAATGTCATGAGTTTTCAACAATACTAAATTGAAACTTTATTTTTTTTACATGGTTTAATAATTTTTTGTTATTAAAATTGAAGTTCCTGTTTCAAAGCTTACAGATAGATGGCTAATTTGTATGTCATTGACACTTTTGGCACTTTTTTGGAGTATTTTCATAAGTTTTGTTTTTTCCTGTAAATGATTCAATAAATACCGTACCGTGACATTCATACCGAGGTATTACCGTACCGTGAAATTCTGATACCGTTACATCCCTACTTTGGACTGTGGAGGAAACCGGAGCACCCGGAGGAAACCCACGCGAATGCAGGGAGAACATGCAAACTCCACACAGAAACGCCAACTGAGCCGAGGCTCGAACCAGCAACCCAGCAACCTTCTTGCTGTGAGGCGAACATGCTACCCACTGCGTCTCTGCGTTGCCTAATTTTCAGAGTATTGCATTTATTATCTAATTATTTTTTCAGCTGGTTATTTCTTGATTTTATTTTTATTAAAATTACAGGTTGTAAGTTCTGTTTGTTAAAACCAGAAGTGTCATGCAGTATTGTTTTTTTTTTTTTGTAAAAAATTCTAAGTAAATTATATTTGTCTCCTCCCCTTTTTCTGATCTGAAAAACATTCCTATTCATTACCAAGAAAGCGCAATGTTATTTGAACCATGATGTTATATTAAGCAAAACTTTAATTAAATTTAAATTAAATAATTTTTTAATAAAAATTAAAGGTTTTAACAATTGTTTGTTTACCTGCATTTTAGACCAAATAAATGCAGCCTCAGTTCGCTTATACGAGATTTTTAAAATATGATATTCCAGGCCAAACTCTGAACAGCATTGACCCCTGTGACACACATCAAGCAAAAAAAAAACAACAACTGAAACTCGACTCCTTTCCAACAGGAAGTTTACCAGCATCTGGACTTTGTCATACACAGATTCACACAGCTGTCACTTCGGCCATGGGTTGACGTTCTTTTATAGCAATCACCCATCTGCTTCAGTGACACAACAGTTAACAAAACCTTACAGACAGCCTTGTCATAATCCTGTTTTCGACGTGCTTGCAGTCCTTCAATCTTATCGCATCTGATATTCGGAGTCCAAGGCATGCTATTAATCATGTCACCGACAGAAAGCCTTTATCTGCAAACCAGAACTCATAATCCCACACAAATAAATCAGCTCTAACTAATACATATAAGCAAACCTATTCATGTTCACCCAAGCTAGCCTAATCTTCACAAAACAAAAACAAAACCTCCTCGTGTAATCTCCATTGACGCGGCGTTTACTTTAACGTGCGGAGAGGGCTGAATTTTATCAGATTAGACATTTTGACAAGAGCTATCAAAGCGAGCAGCCTGAAACTTTAATAGCACACGTACAGCCGGCCCCAAACAAGCCTTGCGCTCCATTGTCA
The DNA here is from genome assembly GCF_052040795.2 of Danio rerio. Classification (NCBI taxonomy): domain Eukaryota; kingdom Metazoa; phylum Chordata; class Actinopteri; order Cypriniformes; family Danionidae; genus Danio; species Danio rerio. Next base: position 5,859,313 of record NC_141033.1, read on the forward strand.
CTTGGCAGCTTCGAGCCATTGCACTGATGGGGCCACATTGATGTTCGGATTAGGGCACGCCTCTGTGATCAAGTGCTCAAATACTAGATAAAAACTACAGAAACACCCTTTAATCCTCACAAACCACCTCTAAATAGGATCTTAAGGGGAAGAACATCGTCACAGTGGATTCTTTTTAAAACGGTCCAGTGTTTTTGGCTTAATTCTGCTGCTGTGGCTGCAGATGGATTTTGTTTAGCATTTGAAGGCCAAGGGGATGGTGCTGATAGGAGGAGGACAAACATCTTGGCTTACTTGATAAGTCTTGATGTTTTAAAACATTTACACTAAATGCTTTTTTACAGACATTTTAAAATGTCATGATTTAGTTCATATTCAGTGGTACAGTATGCCCTGCAATTGCGGCATTTAAATTTAGTTGCGTTAATCTAGTTAACAGTATAATTCAAACGGTCACGATTCGCATTAGTTAAATAATTGCTTACTAATTCTTTAATTCACATTCTTTGGAGATATAAAACATGAAGAAAGTCGCTGGTTTGAGTCCAGGCTGGGCCAATTGGCATTCCTGTGTTGAGTTTGCATGTTCTCTGTTCTGGTTGGGTGCTCTGGTTTCCCACATGTGCTATAAGTGAATTGAATTAACTAAATTGGTCGTAGGGTTTGTGTGAATGCAAAAGTGTATGGGTGTTTTCCAGTATTGAGTTGCAGCTGGAAGGGCATCTACAGCATAAAACATATGCCAAAATAGTTGATGATTCATTCTGCTGTGGCACTTTATTAAGTGCACCTTAATAGTACCGGGTTGGACATCCGTTTTCCTTCATGGACTGCCTTAACCCTTCATGGCATAGATTCAACAAGATACTGAATATATTCCTCAGCAATTTAAGTCAATATTGACATGATAGCATCACGCAGTTGCTGCGGATTTGTCGGCTGCACATCCATGATGCAAATCGCGTTCCACCACATCCCAAAGGTGCTCTATTGGATTGAGAAGTGGTGATTGTGGCGGCCATTTGAGTACAGTGAACTCATTGTCAAGTTCAAGAAACCAGTCTGAGATGATTCAAGCTTTATAACATAGAGCTTTATTCTGCTGGAAGTAGCCAACAGAAGATTGGTGCACTGTGATCATAAAGGGATGAACATGGTCAGCAACAATACTCAGGTAGGCTGTGGCGTGGACACGATGCTCAATTGGTACTTATGAGCCCCAAGTGTGCCAAGAAAATATGCCTCACACCCTTACACCACCACCAGCAGCCTGAACCATAAATACAATGCAGGATAGATCCATGCTTTCATGTTGTTGATGCCAAATTCTGACCCGACCATCTGAACGTTGCAGCGGAAATCGAGACTAATCCAACCAGGCAACGTTTTTCCAATCTTACATTGTCCAATTTTAGTGAGCCTGTGTGAATTGTAGCCTCAGTTTCCTGTTCTTAGACAGGAGTGGCACCCGGTGTGGTCCTCTGCTGCTGTAGCCCATCTGCCTCAAGGTTGTACGTGTTGTGCGTTCAGAGATGCTCTTCTGCATGCCTCGGTTGTAACAAGTGGTTATTTGAGTTACTGATGCCTTTCTATCAGCTGGAACCAGTCTGGCCATTCTCCTCTGTCATCATCAAGACATTTGCACCCACAGAACTGCCCCTCACTGGATATGTTCTCTTTTTCTGACCAATCTCTGTAAACCCTAGAGATGGTTGTGCATGAAAATCCCAGAAGATCAGTAGTTACAATAATTATTGTATTTAAATGTTTAATTTAGAAATGTATAGTATGTAAATTCATATATTATTTGTGACACATTTTTGTCTTTTAATAGAAGCAGTCAGATATATGAACAGTACCTTTAATTTTATCTGTTCAATTGTAACAAGTTCATGGTAATGAGAGGGAAACAGTAAGAACTGTCATCTAATGCAAAGTCACAGTGACCAAAGTCCCTTTCAATGGAAGTTTGTCCACCTGATGGACATATTTGCAAAAAAAAAAATGCTCATTCAAGACCTATTTAAATGAATGGTAAATCCTGTAAACTGCTAGCAGAACTCACAATTACATTATATATTTCAAATTAAAGTACATATTTCAAATTACCAAAAAATCTGAAGTGGCCTGTACCATTATTGTTGTTGCTTAAGATCTATTTAGATTTGAAACACATAATTTCCAATTTTAACCTTTAAAATAATTAAACTAATAAACTTTATGTGATTGATATTTGTTAGTTAAACATGAATAAAACAAATAAGGACAAAATGTAATAATATTAATAAAGCCAATGCTGCTTATTATTTCATCTCATGTCTAGGGTATAGAGCTGCGTCAATTTTGCCCCTGGATATTAAGTAAACCAATCTCATAGAATTTAACACACTGAATCTGCCTTTTCCTACAGATAGATATATTTATACCATATCCATATATTTTAACTTCAAACTAATAGTATTAAATTTTAACAGATTATGCTTTTCTCTAGGAAATCTGACAACATACATTTATTATTTTATTTATTATTTATTTACTGCCACATCAGCAACTTATGGCTATTTCATGGCAGAATGGAATCACATAAAAATATTACATGATAAAAACAAATTCATATTAAAATAAAAAGTTACTAAAAAAGACAAATACATGAATAGGAAATAAATTAAACTCACACAAAAATATATTTAAAGTTAAATATGATTTTTCAGTTACATTTTTTGATGAATAATTTAAGATTCTTGCTGGTGGTACCTTTTAAAAAAGGTCCATCAAAGTGCTGTCCTTAAAAGACAACATACATTTAAAAAACTGACAAATTAAATAAAACCAAAAATTAACTCAAACAAACAAGCAAATCTGCACATACCCCTCCCCAACAGAAGCACGTGGCTGTTAGGCCTGACAGTTGGTTTTTGTGACCAAAAATCAGGACTTCCATTGATGTGGCAGCCATACTGAGCATTGCGCTTATCCCCATTCATAATAATGCAAGTAAACTGCCTTTGTGGCAGCACAGTGGTTAGCACTGTCGCCTCACAGCAAGAGGGTCGCTGGTTCGGGTCCTGGCTGGGCCAGTTGGCATTTCTGTGTGGAGTTTGCACGTTCTACCCACATTGGCGTGGGTTTCCTCTGGGTGTTCCGGTTTCCCCCACAGTCCAAACACATGCGCTATAGGTAAATTGTATGAACTAAATTGGCCATAGTTTGAATGTGTGTGAATGTGAGAATGTATGGGTGTTTCCCAGTACTGGGTTGCGGCTGGAAGGGCATCCACTGATTAAAACATATGCTGGGATAGTAAGCGGATCATTCTGATGAAGGACCCCTGATAAATAAGGAACTAAGCCAAAGGAAAATGAATGAATGAACTACCTTTGTATATCTATAGTCATTGCAGGGACTCTACTGCTGCCAACACTTATAGTTTGGCATCGCGAAACTACATAAGTGGTTACACTTACCTAAATTGCAGACAGCGTAGACTCTTTCATACCAATGGTGTCCCTTCCAGCGGCCTTCCATCATGTCAGGAGGAAAATGCACAATGCCATGCTGCATACAATTCTTTCTGGTATTTTCCAGTTCAAGATGTTTTTGACTCCAGCTAAAAAAAATCCAATCCACACAGGCACAACCTTGCAGATTTCAAAGTATTGTTTTGGAGTCCAATATGAGAGGATATGTTTGAAAGCTATTATGGCAGCATGAGAAGGAACCTACAGTTGATGAAAGTAGACAGGGGGGTTTAATGTTGTGGTTATTAAATAAACTGCATACAGACAATTTGCAAAGCATTCACAGCAATAACACCACTGGAACAGACAACAGTTTGTATTAACTATAGAATTATCTTCTAATTCTGGCCTGAACTAAACGGTTATTCGACCCAAAAGTTTAAATTATATTAATAATTAACAGAATATTCGAGCTTAGTATAGCTGCGTCCCAAATCGCATTCTTATGCACTATTCTACGCCATTTCGTAGTATAAATAGTGTAAGTAGTGTGTTCACACTGAAAACTCTAAAAATAATAAGTGCACTTTAATTACTCGGATGATGCACTCATTCAGTCGCTAAAATGAAGTGTGTAATGATGGACACTTCACGCACTCAACGACCGCAGGTTTGCTTACGTAGCGGAAGGGGCGGAGCTATCAGACGCACATGTTGAATAACTTTATTTATTTTGGATTGTGAGAGCAAAATTCGCCTACAAGAGTGATTATAGCGCCTCCCGATGGTGAATGCGGCAATACTCACGGCAGGTATTATTTAATAATTTGTCGTTTATTTCACTGATTTGGCAACGTTTTCAGGGAAACGCTTTGAATATCCGCTTAGTAAAAAAATATTAGTGTGCCATTTGGGACGCCACTACATACATATACTATCCTGTTGAGTGTGTAAGTGGATAAGTACATAGTGCATGAGTGCATAGTGTATAGTGTGCCATTTGGGACGCAGCTTATGATTTCAGTTGAACCACTCGAGTGTTTTTGGTTCTTTTTCTGGAATTTGAACGACTTAAGGCTCATTGCTGTCTATGAAGGAGAGAGCTCCAGGATTTTATCCTAAAATATCTTATAGTTTTTTTTAATTGCTTACATTTGCAAAACTTAGCTCTTTTTTAATTGTACACACAAATCCAAGAACAGCACAGTGAGCACACACAACCTGCAAAATGAAGCTTATATTTTTGTATATAGAAAACACACAAAAGTTTAAGCACTTCTTTCTGAATGACATTATGATAAACAAAAGCATCCAAACGTGTTTAGTGTTTTGCAAATCACTGTGTGTAAAGTTTTGCAAAAAGCGCGAAGCTGACAATGCGCTTACAGCATAGGGCAGTGGTAGGGAACCTATGGCTCGCTTTGACCAAAACAAACATCGCTCTCCACCTTTCTCTCTTCAATAATATTTGCAGTTTAAAAAAAGCATCACTAGAAGTCAGTTTTCCATTGAAAATACAATTACAATTCTCTTTTAATTGTATTTTTTTAGATACAAAATTAATAAAAGCAGTTTACAATAAAAGAAAGTTCGACATGTACGTTGCTGTGGATAAACTGGAATCGCAACACCAATAAATGCCCTTTGTTTTCCTATAGTAAAATATGATTTTTGTTCTCAAAAACTAGCCAAAATTAAAATGTTTCTGCATACATTATTTTAAATCATTTGAAGTAACTGTAAATTTTTATAGTAGTTAATAAATGTTTGTTTATTTTAAAGTGTGTTGCTTTTCAGAAAAAGAGAAAAGTTGTGATGCTTCATAATGAGTTGTGCATGCATGGACATAAATAAAGGTTTTCATCAAACCTGTATTATTTCTAATATTGTAATATTATTTCTAATATTGTAATATTATTTCTAATATATATATATATATATATATATATATATATACACTAAATTGAAAAAAAAAGCGTAATGTGATAAGGTAAGGTTTCAGGTGTATTGCAAAGATGAGATGGAAGGTTTAAGGGGGTTTAAACAACATGAGGGTGAGTAATTAGTAACAGAATTTAATTTTCGTTTTTGGGTTAACTAATCATTTAAGGCCTAACTAAAATAATCTTTCCTGGTTTTGTAATAAAATTCATAATTAATGTATACTAAAGTAATTCACAAATGTAAAATTTGCATTTTGTTTGTGCTTCTAAACATGTCAGATTCTCACTGAACAACATTCCACAAATGTATCTGTGACTGTGACACAGGTGTGCTCATATCACCTTGCTGAATCTACGTAAAAGTCATAATCATCAGAGAACAGTGACTGCAGGCAAAATTCACACAAGTCAATCTGAGTTTTTAACAGACTGAGAGGATCTTTGAGATGAAAATAATCAAAGACAATTGGGAGAAAGGTGAGGGCAGGTGTGTTAATTTGTAGTACAGTAGCTATAAATCACATGTAGCATATTTCACTGAAAGCTAGCACAACTTTCATATAACCACAAGCATCACAACTCCCTGAGGAAACAGGTTTAACATATGCTTACTAGTTCTAAATTGAAAAAATTTAAATTAATTTACCCACCAACATGTTGTCAAAATGTTTTACAAATGTAATCTCTCTTCTCGGTATAAAGATGATGGCGATATGAATGAAAACGAACTCCAATACTGTAATACAGCTAACGTTAAGTCATAGCACTTTTGTTAGTAAAAAAAATAACAAAACAGACTCCGCTTGACCTATGTGCTGAATTCCAGTTATTCAGCAGCCATGTGACAGCTTGAGTAGCATTCAAACATAACCTGCTTTAAAACAAACAAACAAACAAAAACTTACGATGCTCACTTTCAGAAAGGTCTCCTCGGGGGATGTTGCTAATAGGGATACAGCCGCAGACGGAAGTTAACGAGATCATCTTTATAGTATTTAATAATTTACCATTAAAATTGTAGCTGTTTTATTGACCAATCCTGCACCCAACTCTCATGTAATGTAAAATATTATTTTTTGCGGGTTTTTTGTTTTATTATAACAAAAAATATGTGAGTATCCGTAGCTGTCTCTCCTCTTGACTCTCGACCACCAAAGGTTTTGAGGATCAGACTCAGTCACGTGATCACAAATTATACCTTGAATTAAATTAGATTCAATACTGAATTACATTTATTATTTGTTATCTCAATGTACGTTGTAGCATGCTATTAGCATATAAAACATACTAAACAAATAATTAATTCTGTAAAAAAAATGGTGTAATGTACTTTATGCTAGTAGATTAGCTCATGTGGCTACTTTACGCGAGTGAATTAGATCATTAACTTGTTGTTGTGGCTGTTGTTGCTTCGTGATACTGGTATTTACAATGTAGACTACTATGCCAGATTAACTAGTTAAATAGTGACAGTAAGAAAGCATTAAAACAAAGCATTAAAACTCATTCATTTAAATGTTGGGGAAATGATTTCAAAAAATAGTATTTTAAAAGTGAATTATCATTGTTCTTACATATTTATTGTCCGTTTTAAGGAATGAAGAATGTATAGACTGCTTTATTTAATAGGAATTGGTGTATTTGTGGCTTAGTCTCTGTCTCCCCCTCTTGACCACATGCAGGTTGTGCAGAATTTGTTGTTAGTGTTTGAAGAAGTCTTTGCATTGTCAGAAGGCATTACATAGTCTTAAACTGAAGCAGAAAGTATTTAATTAACAAATGAATGGTGTTAAATGTTGCTTAAACGGAAACATAAAAATGTGCAAATACAATGAATCCCCTCCCTGCTGAAAAAAACAGCCATTTCCAGCCTGGTCTTAGCTGATCAGGCTGAGAGATGACCAGCAAAAACCAGCTTAACCAGCGAAGCCAAGCTGGGAGTCCAGCCAAAACCAACTATGTCCATTTTAAACCAGGCTGGTCAAGCTGGATTTAGCTGGTCATTTTCCAGCCAGACCAGCTAAAAACAGGCTGGAAATGGCTGGAAACCAGCCTGGAAATGGCCAAAACCCCTCTAAAATGAATAAAAAAAATAAAAAAATATTTTTTTACAATCTTATCTAGGGCTATTGGAAAATCTAATATTGTGATTTTTTTATTCTGCTATATATATATATATATATATTGCGATATGAGTTGAATAAATATTTGGAAAGAACTAATTTTAGTCTGACTGAGATGATTCTATAGGGAAGTGCATAAATTATCAAAAAAAAAATCTACAAGCAAATTCAATAAAGAAAAACAGACAAATTAAATAAACATCATTCTATTGTTTTCCAGAGGAGTCAAATTGCTGGATAAGTTGGCGATTCATACCGCGGTGGCTATCCCTGATAAATAAAGGGACGAAGCCGAAGGAAAATTATTGAACTAATAATAAAATTAAATTTAGAGAACTTATTGATGTATTGTGGGTGACGTGGTGGCGCAGTAGGTAGTACTGTCGCCTTACTGCTAGAAGGTCGCTGGTTTACGCTTTGGTTGGGTTAGTTGACGTTTCTGTGTGGAGTTTATAAGTTCTCCCCGCGTTCTCGTGGGTTTCCTCTGGGTGCTCCGGTTTCTCCCACAAGTCCAAAGACATGCAGTACAGGTGAATTGGGTAAGCTAAATTATCCGTAGTGTATGAGTGTGAATGAGAGTGTATGGATGTTTCCCAAAGATTAGATTGCAGCTGGAAGGCCATCTGCTGCGTAAAACATGTCCTGGATAAGTTGGCGGTTCATTCCACTGTTGCAACCCCAGATTAATAAAGGGACTAAGCCGAAAAGAAAATAAATGAATAAATTGATGTATAGTGTTCGTTGTGTATTGTGCTGAATTTATATTTTTAAAAAAGTGGTCTTACATTCCCTACCATAATAAGAAATATGACGCCATGATATTATGATTAATTGAGATTTTATTGATGCCATCTGAGAAGTGTAATAATATTTGACAACCAATGTCCTCATTTTTCCTGTTACAGATATTTGCTCATGTGTCAACTTTCAAGGTTTAGAACTGGATAAAACTGAACCTATAAAACTCTAGGCCACCGTCATCAATCATTGGGATGGGCAGGCTTGTGTTAGAGGTGGGGGGCTGTGATTATGTGCTCTGGGTGCTTTTAGTGGTGATTACGCTCCTGTAACAATAATCCTCTACAAACACATGGAGGTAAACCCAAAACACCACCAGAGAGCTCTGTGTGGGACTTGATTGTAGATGTTGTATGTGTGTGTGTGCAGGCCAGTAGCCAGCTTATTGAACAGGGTGGTTCTTTTTTCTCAAAAAGTGGAGCTTTTTGCAGTTATTCTCCTTAGTTTCTATTAAATTCATTAATTCATTCATTTTCTTTATGGCTTAGTCCCTTATTTTAAATCTGGGGTCGCCACAGCGGAATGAACCGCTAACTTATCCAGCATATGTTTTACCCAGCGGATGTCCTTTCAGCTGCAACCTATCACTGGAAATGACCCATACACAGGGCCAGACGGAATCTGCAGACGTTTTTCGCTGTTTCTGCGGAAATTCTGGTAAAAATCTGTGGATTTCTGCAGAATTACTTTGGGAGTATCCAGCGGAGTATCATAACTAAAACCTTAATATATGAAATAAAAAGTAATAAATTACTGAATAAAAACTGAATAAATTCAGATTTACACATTTATTTAAGTAAATAAACAGAATGAATGGACTAAAAATCTGCGTAATTCTGCAGAAAATTTGTGGAAAATCTGCGGAATTCTGCGTGCGCAGATTCCGTGTGGGCCTACTCATACACTCTCCTTCACACACATTCACTACAGACAATACAGCTTACCCAATTCCTCTATACCACATTTTTGAACTTGTGGGGGAAACCGGAGGACCTGGAGGAAACCCACTAGAACACTGGGAGAACATGCAAACTCCATAAAGAAATGCATCATTAAAAAAAAAACTATTAGAATCTGTTTAAACTTTCTAAAAACACATTAAAAACTGTATCCTGTAGGTAAATAACAAACTTGCCAGCTCATTTCTTCTGTCGGAATTTAAAGGTTAATGACAGTGTCAGAAATTTGGAATAACGTAAGGTTGAGTAACTAAAAACAGACGTTTCATTTTCGGGTGAACTAACCCATTAAAGACTTTACTAATTGTGGTAAAATGTTTTTAATTGCTAATCAATCAGCGTAAGAATCCCGATGCTTATTATTGGTCATTTTTTTTACCCTTTTCACCTGCAGTGATTAAATTAGATTTTCTTTATTTACTGGCAGATTAGCAGCAGTCAGCTGTAAACAAGGTCAAGTTTTCCCCTGCCTCAATCTTTTTTTCTTTTTCCAGTACATGAATCCCATGCACTGGGACCAAATTGAATTTCCACAGCGTCTCTGCCAGTCTCCATAAACACGCTGAAGAGCATCAGGGGCAATTTATGCGCATTTAAATTGAGCTCTCTCAGACTGAGAGCAGCACCTTGTAATTGTCACAAACATTTTAATGCGGTCAAGGTGACATCTCTGTTATTATTCAAGTGTGGCAAACGTTTTATTACATTTAAATAAATACTTTTAATTTATTTCACATTTCAGTGAACCAACCTTAATTGTAAATGAACTTAATAAGCCAGATTTTACAAGCGTTATGTCATTCATTCATTCACTTTCCTTAGGCTTAGTATCGATTTCAGAAATCAGCACGGCGGAATGAACCACCAACTATTCCAGAATATTTTTTACACAATTAATGCATTTACAGCACAACCCAGTACACTACAGCCGATTTAGTTTACTGTGCATGGAAACCGTCAGATTAGCACAGTGGGTAGCACTGTCGCCTCACAGCAAGAAGGTCGCTGGTTCGAGTTCAGGCTGGACCTGTTCGCAATTCTATGTGGAGTTTGCATGTTCTCCCCGTGTTAACGTGTATTTCCTCTGGATGCTCTGGTTTCCCCCACAGTCCAAAGACATGCGCTATAGGTGAACTGAATAAACTAAATTGGCCATAGTGTATGTGTGTGAAAGAGAGTGTATGAGTGTTTCCCAGTACTGGGTTGCAGCTGGAACGGCATCCGCTGCCTAGAACGAATGCTGGAATTCTTGGCAGTTCATTCAGCTGTGGTTGTGTAATCCTAACCCCTAACCCTTACTCTAACCCTAACCCGATGGTGAATTAATAGAATATGAAGTAAAAAGATCACCTTTCATGGACACATTTTGTAAATTTCCTACAGTAATAATATAAAAACCTATTTTTGATAAGTACGTAATGACCTTTAAAGGTGGTTTTCTCAAAATTTAGATTTTTTTGACCCCTTAGATTCCCAATCTTCAAACAGTAATGTATGTAAGAGACTAGTGATGTGCTATGGCTCCACTAATAATAAGTAACAATAACTAATAATGATTAACGATAACTCCACTGCGTTTTCCACACAGTAAAATGGTTAGGAGACCACATGGGAAAGCTAGGTTGCTGCCGCAAGTGGCGTTAGTGAGACTAGCAGGGGCGCTCAACCTGCAGTCTGTGTGGGTCCTAATGCCCCAGTATATGGATGAGGACTCTATGCTGCTCAGTGAGCACTGACTTTCGGATGAGACATTAAACCGAGGTCCTGTCTCTCTGTGGTCATTAAAAATAATGTGGTCGAAGAAGAGTAGAGGTTTAATCCCGGCATCCTGGCCAAATTTAATTAAATTAATTAAATTTTACTTTACTTTAATTAAACTTGAATTTACTGTTCATCAACTAGTAGTTTAATATAAGTCTTCTGTGTAACGTCACTTCACAAACATACATCTATTGTCCTGTTTTCTCGAAGGCATGGAGGAGCAGAAACACCCAGTGCAGCAGGAACATTCCACAGTACGTCAGAAACAGGCCCACAAGTGTGCATTAGAAAGTCAAAAGGTTAATGCTCAATTCAAAGGTTACTGTTACTGTTCGGCCCACTACACGAGCGTAATGAAGTCCTCCTTCATGTGATAGCATGCTGTGTCTCCTGGCAGTTCCCCCTCTCAAAAAGCTGCTTTCTTTTCTTCCTTCAAAAGGCCCAAACAAAAAAAAAAAATGTCCTCTCTGACCCGGGTGTTGCCATGGGACCAGTCAAACTACATATTTCCATGGGCTCTTCAGTGTCCCGCAGGCACTGAATTTATACATTAGACACACGGCTGGCCTCCAGTCCTCCAATGACAACAGCTCCAGTGTCATTTCATCTCTCATTCCAAATGAATGTGTGGTTTCGTTTAACCGGCTCTGCTAACTTTTTATTTTGATTTTTCCCTCTCTCTACATTCTCTACCCTGATTTAGCACAGCATTTCATGTCTGTAACAGTTTGATTGAATATCAACTGTGGTTTCATGTGATGAAAAACAAATAACTGAAATGGCCCTCATGGTTTAGACTCTAATATACCTATTGATCTTATTTTTGGTAAAGTCTATATCATAGAGATTGTATGACTGATATTCAAATTACTAATAGGATGAAGAGGGGCGGGAACGACACAAGGATGTGGTTTTTGGGTGACATGTATTAAAAAAGACTTAATAAGTGCTTATAACAAAAGAATTGGACTGAGAAGACTTATTTCTTACTTCGCTGAGGCCAGCTTCCAGCCTCCACTGCTAAGACTGCAGCTCTGTACAAGACTTTTGGCCAGCGTCGTGCTGAACTGAGTCTGGTTCTCTCAAGGTTTTTTTCCTTCACTCTCCTATTGATGAAGTTTTTTTTTCCCACTCCGCTGTCGCCACTGGCTTGCATGGTTCAGGATCTGAAAAGCTACACATCGATGAATTTGCTCTTCAGTGTTTGGACTCTCTGTAATGATTTCAAACCACACTGAACTGAGCTAAACTGAACTGAACTTAAACACTAAAAACTGAACCACCCTGATCCAGTTACTATGACCAATTATGTGAAGCTGCTTTGACACAATCTACATTGTAAAAGCGCTATACAAATAAAGCTGAATTGAATTGAACTGAACTTATTTGACATTCTAGATAGGATATGCGGCTGTCCAGAAGTGTGATATGCACGTCAATATAGCAGCATTTTTTATGATGGGGTAGATATTAAAAAATACAATTTATTGGGTAATTTATTAGGTCACATAAATAATACTCGGTACAACTATTGTTTTTAAGTTACTCTGATGGTTGGGTTTAGGGTTGGGGTGGGGGTAGACGTTAATAAAATACAATCAATGGAAAACCCTGCTGACCCTATACTGGTTGGCTGGTTTTAGCTGGTTGACCAGCCTGATTTTAGAGATTTGATCATTTCCAGGCTGGTTTCCAGCCATTTCCAGCCTGGTCTTAGTTGGTCGGGCTAGAAAATGACCGGCTAAATCTAGCTGAAACCAGTTTGACCAGCCTGGTTTAAGCTGGCTATGCTAGTTGTAGCTGGTCACCTTCCAGCCTGACCAGCTAAGACCAGGCTGGAAAGGGCCGGAAACCAGTCTGGAAATGGTCAAAACCCCTCTAAAACCAGGCTTGTCAACCAGCTAAAATCTGTCAATCTGCAACTTGTTTTTTTATTTAGTCACGAGGCATTAAATGTCGACAAAAAGCGTGAAGCAAAAAGTGTGCACGGGCCTTAAGTGTCAAATATTTTACAATGCAGAGGTATATATTTTGACACTTTTAAGATTGTAACCTGAGCACTTTGCTGGTGGGACTCATATATACACCGGAAAAGTGTTAAATTAACACCAGTGGTGTAAAAAGTACACTGGCAGATTCTTTGGGATTTCTTCATTTTCCTTCTGCTAAGTCTCTATTTCAGAGCTCGCCACAGCGGAATGAACCGCCAAATAATCCAGTATATGTTTTACGCAGTGGATGCCCTTCCAGCAGCAACCCAAAGACCAGGCTGGAAATGTCTGGAAACCATTCTGGAAATGGTCAAAACCCCTCTAAAACCAGGCTAATCAACCAGCTTAAACCAGTCAACCAGCAAGCTGTTTTTTTTAGTAAGGAATTTTAAAAATAATATTAATAATTTTCGTTAACTTCCAGCAGCAACCATATCTGATCTAGCAACAACCTTTATTTTTCACATAGTCCTACGAGTGAGGGCCGCCTTTGGAATCTATTTGGCTCGTCCTGCTGCTTGATGTTGCAAACTGGTATTTTCTTATTAAATTATTATACTTTTTATGTGTAGTCATGAACACAGCTGTTTGTAGAGCAAGTAGTTTATTATTCCTGTCATTTCTCCCATAGAGAACTGAATCGGAAGTTCTAAAACAATGGCAAAAAGACGAGCGCACTCCCGCTTTGAAGAACAAGGTCAGTAAAATCAAATGAAAATAATCTTGTTTTGTTTACAAGAGCTATGATTAAATCCTGATTATAATGAAAACAGATTAGATTATTAGCCTATATCCCTTAGCCAATAACGCAGGAGAACATCCATGAACGTTATAATGATGAATTATTTTACATTGTCATAATGTCATAACTGTTGTTTTCTCTTTTTAAAAGTGAACTCATTTCTGTCAAACGTGTGGTCAATGCTGAGTTTTACAATGAGGGTTTCTAATTCTAGAATATTTGTCACAATCACCACAGGGTGGCGCTAAAATACATGGTTTTACTCAAATATGTACGTTTTAAGTGGACCTGGATAGCTGTGGGGAAAATTAGGAGACTTATTATTGTTTATTTGTTTATATTTGCAGAATTTGAGTATGTTATTAATAAAAAATATATTTAAAAAAATAATACTAAAACAACAATATAAACATTACATACAACAAGAGTTGTCTGTCTTTAGTCATTTATTCCTGAATTTTTAGCATCTTTCAGTCTGTTTTTCCAGAAAATATTTGTTATTGTTGTTCAAGAAGCATAAAAAAGTTAAAGAGAAAAAGAATGACAAACAATAGCCTCTGTACAGTTACCCATTTAAGATAAAAGACAATATAATATATGATGATGGGATGATATGTTTTATGTTGCATGGGCACATTTTTGGCAGTAGGCAAAAATACATTATATGTGAGCAAATTCTAGATTTTTTTTAATGCCAAAAATCATTAGAATATTAAGTAAAAAGATGCTTCCATAAATATTTTAGAAATATATATTTATTTTTAATAAGTAATATGTATATATTTTTCAATATTCAGATTGTTTTGAACCCTCAGATTCCATATTTTCTAATAGTTTATTATAATAAATAAATAAATAAATAAATAGTTTATTAATTAAAAAAAATATGTATAAATGTCCATTTTAAAAACAAAATTATGTGGTCAAATATAATATAATATAATATAATATAATATAATATAATATAATATAATATAATATAATATAATATAATATAATATAATATAATATAATATAATATAATAAAAAGTATTTTATATATGATAAATTCATCACAGCAAATTGTAAGGTGATGAATTTCGGGTGTGAGCCCTTGTAGTGTTAAAGTGTGTAAGAATCCAAGTGTACATACACTGTCTTTAACACTGATGTGGTTAATTTAAACGCTTAAACACTCATTTTAGTAAGGCAACAGAAAAGAGTTTGTTGAAATTTTATATTATTATTATTAATCTTGCAGGGTGTTAAAACATTTAAATATACACTTTTCTTTGAGGATATCATGTGGCAAAATTGTTAACTTTTACAGTTAAAAAAAATTACAGTTAAAAAAAATGTATGCTTTATATGACCTGACAGTCGTGATAGAGTGTTTAATGTAGTATAAAGTTTTTGCACTCTTTGTGTAAAATTGTTTACTCCGCCTAATTGTATATATTCAACACTTTTTAAAGTGTAACTTATGGACGAATTACCAACCTACGTCACACATCACGTCACGGGTTGCAAAAAGAGGCCTGCTGCAATAGTAAACATGTCATGTTGTGCGGTAGGATGCCAAATTCGAGTCCAAAAATAGAAAAACCTCACTTTTACCATACACCACACTGCCGCCACAGCGCAATGAACCGCCAATTATTCCATTATATGTTTTATGCAGTGGATGCCCTTCGAGCAGCAACCCAGTATTGTGAAACACCCATGCACGCTCATTCACTACGGACAATTTAGTTTATTGAGGGGAGAACATGCAAACTCCACACAGAAATGCCAACTGGCCCAGCCGGGACTCGAATCAGTGACCTTCTTGCTTTGAGGCAACAGAGCTAGTCACTGAGCCACTGTGCCACCCCTATATGATAAATTAAAATATTTAAAATGTAATAAGCATTATGTTTTGCTCAGAATAAAACTAATCAACATTGAACATTACGCAGAAGAAAATTAAATCTGCATAATACACATTTATAGTTGTGATGCTTGAAAACCCGTGTTCATCTTTGACCGATTCACACTATTGAAAGAACAAAAAAAAGACAACCAATTCTCTCTGCACTACTTTTTTGGTGTGTTATAGTTTGGGAAACACTAGTTGTAGATGTGTGTGAGAGGCTTGTGCAGTCAGTGAGCGCAGTGGAGGCTGGTAAGCAGCTCATTATTGAAGCCCAGCAGAGACTCTTTGATGTGGCAAATCACACTCAACTGCATGAATTCCTCACAGATGTGGATCTGCTCTCCTGAGCAACAGCACAGCCCGAAACACACATGCTCACATTCTGCACACAATACACTGTCAAGAGAGCTTTAACTTCTTTTACATGTTCACAATTTATTCATTCATTTTACTTCTGTTTAGCCCCTTATTTATTAGGGGTCGCCGCAGCGGAATGAACCGCCAACTATTCCAGTATATGTTTTATGCAGCTGATGCCCTTCCAAAGTACTTGGAAACACCCATAGACACTCACAACTTCACACAGAAAAGCCAGCTGCAGTCCGGACTCGATCCAGCAACCGTCTTGCTGTGAGCCACCGTGCCACCATCATGTTCATAATATTTTCTATAATATTAATACAGAACTGCAAATAGTAGTATAAAATAAGTAGGTACAGTTGGTGACACACGAAAACAACATTAACATTATAGCAGACACTGTAAAAAGCTCATTCCCGGTCACCAGATTTTCCGACAGGGTATTCCAGTGACAGATGTGATAGTATGTTTTGGGACTGCTATATAGGTGTTATTATTAGGGATTATAGATAGCGAAATTTAGCGGTTTTTATTTTAGCGTTTTTCTTTTTTTTTTAAGCATGACCGTAAACCATGAACGCTGTTATGAATGTATTTAAACATGTGCTTGTTTGTTAGAAAAGTTGGTAATATTGACAAAAAATACAAATTTGTGCATCTTGTTACTTCCGTGTGCAGCCATGCTGCCTTTGTAGATGGTGAATTCAGGGAATTGTTTGTACCCCTTGGTTTAGAGTAAAAATCTCAGTTTCAAGGGCTATCTAGCCCTTCCCCTTAAGCACTTCTGCGTCAAGTGACTGGCGTAACCCACGGCGCATGCAACGCGTGTGGCTGTGCATTTATACTTCTGCGCGCTGTCTCTGTTGGTCTGCATTAACACTTCCGTTGGCAGTGAGGTGTAAATGTTCCTCTGTGTCGAGTTTCTTCGCTGCTTTTTTGCTTTTCCTGAACACTTCCTGGATGTACAAGTGGCTCAAACTTGCTCATTTTGAGGCAGGAACCGGCGGACGTGCAACAACTTTAACTATGAGGTAAACACAAAACAAAACTTTCCATCCGGAGCTCCTTCACGGGACTCCACACTTGTAAACAATTGCTCGCGCCATTCGCGCGGCTTTCGGTCCCGCCCAGACTCGTCAGCGCTACCAAGCCGACCAATCACAGAGTTTGCGCTATGCGTCGTTGCGACGTGTAGTTACATTTTTTGAGAGGTGCACGTCAGCGCCGCAGACGGCGAAGGGCTATGCGTCAGCGCCGTAGCATACGCCAGCGTTTGACGCAGAAGTACAAATCAGCCTTTAGCCCTATACCTTCAAGCTTAAGAGAATTGGGACACCTCTACCCCTTCACGTGAATGCACAAAACAAGGGGTAAGGGGAAGGGCTAACTGGAAGAATTGGGATTGGTTTGACCATGCCCTTAATGACACATGCATTAAACAATCATATAGAGCATAGTTTATTATATTTAGTCTCCACTTTCCTTCCTAATCTGCAACTGCCTCTCTGGCTCCACCGCTAACTGTACTCAAAAAAAAAAAAGAAAACTTACATTACTAATGCTTTGCTTCTTACACTTTACACACCTGAAACTTGCCTACAGCACTTATTCATTGTTGCTTTTATAGTTGTGTAAATTGCTTCCTTGTCCTCATTTGGATAAAAGCGTCTGCTAAATGACTAAATGTAAATTGTATATCATTCATACACCATACAGGAGTTGCCCTCATCTTTTAACATTTCTTCTCAATCGTTCACACTTAACTGATGATTAATAATAAAGTTTGTTTGGCATGCTGTCCTGGGAGAGAGTCCTGAGCTCATAAGATCCTCGAGCCCGAGGCTCCCTCCCGTTTGCAGGGCAAGAGGACAGTTTGAGCTCAGGTAGATCTCGAGAACTCCCCTGCTCTAGTAGCTAACGAACAGATAGTGATTGCTGTTCAAAGATAACTACTTACTAGGAGCATGTCTATAGCGCCGATTTGGATTAGGCAGTCGACTTAAGTTGCATGTTTTTAGATGGTGGTAGGAAACTAGGGAACCTGGGGGAAACCCACGTGAGCACGAGGAGAATGTGTAAACTCCCCACAGAAACTTCGACTGGCTTGGTAAGGACTAGAACCAGTGATGTTCTTGAGGCAACAGTTCTAACCACTGGGCCACCGTGCCACCCATCTAGGAAACGAGGAGGAGTAAGGGTGGAAGGATGGATCCTTCCAAACAAAGATGGCTGTTATATGGAACTGAGGGTATTTATAGTGGCTTAGGAATCGTCTGATTGGTAAATCATCAGTTGAATAATGCAAGGCCGGCTGCAAGCAATCATAAGCATGTGATCCTCTCGAAATTAGTTTATAAATAAACTTCACAAAGTGATTATGAGTAGTTATAAGCAGGGCTTTACATTAACACCCGCCAAATGCAAGTGGTGCTCGCTGCAGAGCCATTTGAGGAGAGCTGAGCTCCAGCGAGGGGGAGCTTAAGCTTGAGCTCCACCTTTTTTGCACTTCTTCTACGAGTGATGTCACTGGGGGTAGGGTTAGGGGTGGGGTTGGTGTACGCATTAAAACAGCTTACAGGAGGAGGAGCGTCAGCTCATGCTCCCCCTCGCTGGAGCTCAGCTCTACTCAAATGGCTCTGCAGCGAGCACCCTCTCGCCAAATGCGGGTAGATTTCAGCTCTGGCGGGTTAGACAGACACCTCCACTAGCCACTTTGGCTGGTTGGAAATCTGCTACAATGTGTAGTTTTCTCAAAAGCAGGGTTCGACAGTAAGTATGGCCCAATATTCGTGCAAATGTGATGTTAGAATCGAGAAGCAGCACGACTGACAAAAATAAATGTTCGCGCGAGCAAAACAACAAAAAAGAAGGTAAATATCAAAAGAGAGGATGATCACTCGCGCAAAAGTGATGTGATGTGATGCGCGCGACTGTTAAAAAGCGAGCGCTCCCGTTTACTTACGCAAAGCAACCGAGCCTAGAAGAAGCGCAACTGATGCCATCTGAAATAGAATAGACAAAGAGCGATGATCATTCACCCACAGACAGTCCTGCTGCTTTCAAGAGCTCAAGATGAAAAAAATACTCATTCTTTTGTAAGCAACAGCGGTCACTGCTTTCATTTTAATTATTCTTTGAACAGATTATTAAAAGGCCTATATTAACCGTGTGCACTGAACATCCTCTCATTATCAAACACTATGTTTCACCTGATTTCTTTTGCTTACAGTTAATTTTGTTAATATAATTTAATTATATTTTGTTTACAATAAGTTGGCTTTAATGGGAGATTACTCCCTGTTTTTGTGTAGTTAACTGCTGATCTGGGACTTTTAGTCAGGACAGATTACTGCGCATATTTTAGATTTATGATAATAATTATTTTTTAAATGTAATGTTTTTTTAAAGAAAAGGTTTGTTGAATTAAAAAGTGAACCTATAAAGCTATATTTTCCTTGTTTCGACATTAAAAATTTGTGGCTAGGAAATACATATTTGGTGTGGTCGGAGATAAATTTGGTGAATCCTTAATTTTGAGCCCTGAAAAGTGGTGAAATGAAAACTCATTGCATTGCAACACAACCAATTTGCTCGTGCACACTGAGCAAGCTAATACACAATGCGCACAAGAAGTTAAATGAATGAGAAGACATGTGGACTTAACAAAATCAAGTAATTTTAGCTTGTGAAAGTCAAATATATGCATATAAAATACATTTTCCCAAGAAGAAAAGTGTGGCTAGTGAAAATGGCGAGGAATGTTGGAAATCTACTAGCCACAGTGGCTGGTGATCAAAAAAGTTCATGTCAAGCCCTGATTATAAGACATACGAAAATATAAAATATAATGAAATTATGTAAAGATTTTATATTTTGACTTAATATTTAATAACAATTTATAATATTCACTTTTTAAAGCTGTCAAAAGAACCAAGACCACAGAAAGTCTGAGAGCTCACTAAATCACCATGAAGTTTGAGATGAGAGAGGGGGGTGGGGTGTAATTACACACACACACACACACACACACACACACACACACACACACACCTCCCCTCTGCCTCAGGGGGTCAGCTTGTAAAGGAAGGAAGGAAGTCATTTTCAGAACAAAAACAGAAAAGGCCTCTGGAAAAAAAAAGAAGGAAAAAAAAGTCAGTTTGTGAAAAGAAAACAAAGGCAGATGGACAAAGAATAAGGAAATGTAAATGCGGCATAGAACAGAGGAACCATCGGAGGAAGAGACACAATATCCGTGTCTGGAATAGAGATAGAAGGGAAACGTTTGCTTTATAGCCTGCTGTCACACAGTGCCTTCCTCCTGCCTGACCAAACAGTAATACCGTAGTACAGCACATGGGCACTTTAGGACAAAGTCAGCACACTTGACTTCCTGTTAGGCATCATGGAACTAAATGTGTATAAATATCTATGAATAATATATAATTAAACACAATTTGGGCAACGCAGTGGCGCAGTAGGTGGTGCTGTCGCCTCACAGCAAGAAGGTCACTGGTTCGAGCCTCGGCTGGAACAGTTGTGTGGAGTTTGAATGTTCTCCCAGCGTTTGCGTGGGTTTCCTCCGTTTTCCTCCACAGTCCAAAAACATGTGGTACAGGTGAACTGGGTAGGTTAAATTGTCCGAGTGTGTATAAGTGTGTGTGGATGTTTCCCAGAGATGGGTTGCAGCTGGAAGGGCATCTGCTGCGTAAACCGTATGCTGGATAAGTTGGTGGTTCATTCCACTGTGGCGACCCCAGATTAATAAAGGGACTAAGCTGAAAAGATATCGGAGTTAACATGCTGTGTTAACACAAAACTCTTATTGCACAAAAAAAAAAAAAAAAAAAATTTGCCGTTAATCTATTCTCAAAGCTGGGCTGGGAGCTGGGTCTATTCTACGCAAGCTATAATGACTTTCACCTTTATATTTGAGTGCGGATGTATACCTGACCAGTGAGCCGTCTGAAAAAAAAGTGCCCTTCTGAATCAAATCAGCAGGATGCCCTTCTGCATCCTTCTCCTTCTTTATCTTACTTCGAAGACACTCCTGACTACGCTTACATGGACATCTGTAGTCTAGTTATTTGCCTTATTAGACAATAATATAATTAAGGTGTTTACGTGAAGTGCTTTCATGTAGGAGTTTCCTGTAATTTTGGATGACTTTAACTGCAGTTCGGCAGTTTCACTTTAACTCATGAACATTTCATTCATGCCTCCGTGACAAACTGGGGTATTAGACGCAAATAAGGAGTAAGGACTGGTGAGAGTGTTATGCAATTAAATAACACACAGCAAATGGAAAAAAATAATAAATCAGCATTTCGCCATGTGTGTGTTTGTATGTGTGTGTTTATGCAGCCCTTTGACAGCCATGTGTGTGGATCTTGTCAGAAAATATGTCGAAAAGTCCTACATGACATTAATAATTTGATTGTGTGTTTACTTCAATAACACCACTAATATCTGCATACTCCACACGTCTTAATTGCATTTCTGTTTCGTTCAGTTATGACTTTAGTCAGATTAAGGTAATCAAAAATAGCTGTTTGGAGCTTATGTAGGCCTACAACTCAAAATTCATGTTTACCTGAATAAACAGTAAACACAAGTACATCTTATTGAACATCATTTATTTTCATTATCACAGTAGAACAGTTTCTCAAGCAGTTTGTGATGCATTTTGGAAACAGGAGATGAGCCCCTGGTCTAATGCGCCACCTGGCTTGAGAAACCCGTTATCAAAGACTTACTTTTAGTCATTATTTGGGTAGCACACATGTTCTGAATGCCTTCGGCAGAATTCAAATCAGCCATTTTAATCTAGATTAATTACAAGAATACAGTGAGATTAATCCAGATTAAAAAATGATCTATGCCCGCCTATAATATATAGGCATTAAAATGAATACAAATAACAAAAAAACATACAACAAAATCATTCATTTATTTTCTTTTCGTCTTAGTCCTTTTATTAATCTGTGCTCGCACAGCGGAATGAACCGCCAACCTAACCAGCATATGTTTTACTCAGCAGATGCCCTTCCAGCTGCAACCCATCACTGGGAAACACCCATTCACACTCATTCACACACATACACTACGGACAATTTCATTCATTCATTTTCTTGTCGGTTTAGTCCCTTTATTAAATCGGGGTGGCCACAGTGGAATGAACCGTCAACTTACCCAGCACGTTTTTACGCAGCGGATGCCCTTCCAGCCACAACCCATCTATGGGAAACACCCACACACACACACATTCACACACACACTCATAGACTACGGACAATTTAGCCTACCCAATTCACCTTTACCACGTGTACTGTTCTGGTGAAGAGTGTATTTGTAGACACTGACGATCAGAATAAATGCAGATGTAAACACACACATACACACACACACACACACACGCTGGGACTGTTGAAGAGTGGCTGTGTGGAGCTGCGCAGGACAGGGAGTATCATGTTAACATTTGTTTCAGATTTCAGCCATGTAAACAAAGGGAGGCAGGCAGACACGCTGGGGCCCGTTTAAATTAGGCCCCAATAAGATCTGTCAAATCCACAAGCCCAGAGCCTCGCGCAGAGCCCAAATCCAATCAAACGCAGCCCTTTGATGGGCTCCGGGTTTGCGCTCTATAACAATTATTTGACTTTTAATAATCATTCCCTGCTTTGGGGCTGGAAGACACAGCAGAGCTTTGGTGGGAGCGAATGAAATGCTCTCACACACACACATACATGCAGAGACTCAAATATGCACTCACACACACACACACATATGTATGCACACATGCAAAGTCACATACAGACTCAGACACACACACATGCAGAGTCACATACAATGTCAAAAACACACACACACACAAAAAATACAGACACACACATACAAAGACACACACAGACAAATACACAAACCCAGTCACACAGAAGCACAGATGCACACGCAAGCATGAACATGCGCATACACAAGTAGACACACGAATACACACAAACACGCACAGACTTAGTTACATAGATGCACACACACACTCACACATACAGCGACAAACAAATACACTTCATACACACGGTCACAAAGAAGACACACACAGACATTTGCACATAAACACTCATATAGACAGATACACACACACATATTAAGGGAATAGGGAGCAGAAGGGTTTCTCCAGGATGATCTCATGCATTCTAGTGAGTGTGGGAGAAAGCTGAGCTCCGGCCTTGATTTGCTCCAGTCAGAGTGAGTGACCTGAGAGACTCATCCATTAGTGAAGAATGTGCTGCAGTAAACTTCTGCTTCACTTTAAAGGCCTCGTATCTTTAGGAGTCTAGTCTTCATCAGGAGAGGGCTCATCCAGTAAAAACATAAGGTACCTTTCAGAACCAAACATGAAAAATAAGAATCGAGCTGAAAAATCACGTTCTGAACTTTGGGTAATCAGACGCCAGATCAATGCAGTCACTGTGGTAATAAAGACGAGCTAAAACATACGATTTAGGAAACTGAAGATACAGTTTAAGACATGGTGTGTTGATTCTGGGTGTGAAACCAACAGCTCTGGAGTTAATTTACCCTCAATATTAGTTAGGAAATCAATCAATCCTTCCATCCATCCATCCATCCACCCATCCTTACACACATCCATCCATCCTTACATCCATCCATCTATCCATCCATCCATTCATCCAATCAACCATTCAATCATCCATCCATCCATCCTTCATCCATCCATCCACCCATCTTCACACACATCCATCCATCCTTACATCCATCCATCTATCCATCCATTAATCCATCCATCCATCCAATCAACAATTCAATCATCCATTCATCCATCCACCCATCCTTACACACATCCATCCATCCTTACATTCATCCATCTATCCATCCATTCATCCATCCATCCATCCATTCATCCATCCATCCTTGATCCATCCATCCACCCATCCTTACACACGTCCATCCATCCTTACATCTATTCATCCATTAATCCATCCATCCATCCATTCATCCAATCAACCATTCAATCATCCACCCATCCTTCATCCATCCATCCATCCATCCACCCATCCTTACACACATCCATCCATCCTTACATTCATCCATCTATCCATCCATCCATCCATCCAATCAACCATTCAATCATCCATCCATCCATCAAACCATCCATCCATCTTTCCATCTATCCAATCAACCAACCATCCATCCACCCATCTATCCTTCCCTCCATCCATCAATCCATCTAACCATCCATCCATCCATCCATCCATCCATATATCCTTCCCTCCATCCATCCATCAATTCATCTATCCAACCAACCAACCAACCATCCATCCATCCATCCATCCATCCATCCATCCACCCATCAATCCTTCCCTCCATCCATCAAGCCATCCAACCATCCATCCATCCATATATCCTTCCCTCCATCCATCCATCAATTCATCTATCCATCCATCCAACCAACCATCCATCCATCCATCCATCCATCCATCCATCCATCCATCCAATAAATCCAAAGTTAATGTGGCTATCACTACTTTCTTTTTGTATTTGCTTTTTTCAAACTGTCTCAACATTTATGTCTGATTTGGGGTTGCATATAATAAATATACAGTACACTACACATGCTTAAATCATGACAAAACAAACTTTTATTTTGGATGCAATTAATCGCTATTGCTCACCACTAGTCTCAATCCACTTTTTTTTAAAGTGATCCAAAGTTGTTGTGTTCGAGATTTTAGGAGAAAACGAAAATATCAGCGAAATGAAAAATATTAACAAACAATAATAGAAGGATCAACATGAAAATGAACAATAGAAATGAAAATATCAACAAAAACGCAGCATTCCTTGTTAACACTGATTTAACATGAGCAGCGTGAACTGAGAATCAAGGTCAGCTTTTAGGAATGACAATAAAGTGTCCTGAAGGAGCAGTTTTGGTGTGACCCGCTGACTACACGGGCTTCTCCTCTGCTTTTCGTGGGAAAGTGTTCACCCCTCCCTGTCCCGTCAGAGGATGCGGAGGCTCAAAGCTGTTATCTGCTCTCAATAACATCCTGGTACATGTACCGCACTGTTCTGTCCAAGGGAAGCTGGACGCAAATAAAAGACGGCGCAATCAAGGGCTGCTGGCGGGAGTGACAATAAACACAGGAGATATTTACTGAGGTCAGAGCGAGGAAATATTACTTACAGCCTCAGCAGCAGCCTGTCCAGCCAAGACTCGCTTTAAAAGTTTATATGAAACTGCAGAGGACAGGGTCAGGAGGACTTATTATATAGGTTATTTTTTAACACTGTTTTAACAATGCCATTTCCAAGGTTTGACAAGTTTCAACTTTTATTAAAAATAATTATTATTATTATTTATGTATGTATTTGTTTGTTTGATTGTACCTCAAATAAATAAATCCATAAACAATTGAACTAATTAATTGACAACTGTAATTTCCAAGACATGGTTTGTTGACCGTTTTTAATATTGATTTACAATAAACAAATAAATGATTGAATAAATGAATGAATAAATAAAATATTCATTCATTAATTCACTCATTCATTTATTTATTTATTTATTTATTAATACCTTTAATGGCATTTTCAATACATGGTTTAAAAGGTCTTTTTAATATTGATTTAAGTAAATAAATAAATACATAAAGTATTTATAGCTGTAATGTCATTTCCAAGACATGCTTTGAAAGCTATTTTTCATATTGTATTAAAATGAATGAATGAATAAAACTAATAAATAAACTTAATATTTTATCAATTAATATCTATTTATTCTTTTTTTATTAACAACTCTAATGTCATTTCAAAGACATAGTTTGATATCTATTTTTAATATTGATTTGAAATAATTTAATTAATAAAATAAAGGAATGAATAACTGAATGAATGGATAAATAAATTAAATGAAAAAACAACTGAATAAATAAATAAATAAATGAATAAAATATTCATTCATTCATTCACTCATTCATGCATTTATTCATTTAGTTATTTATTTATTCATAACTTCAATGCCATTTCCAAGAAATGGTTTAACAGCTATTTTAAATATTGATTTAAATAAAAATACATGACTGAATGACTGCATGAATGAATGCATGACTTAATAAATAAATAAATTAATATTTTAACAGTTATTCATTAATAACTGTAATGTCATTTCCAAGACATGCTTTGACAGCTATTTTCCATATTGTATTAAAATGAATGAATGAATGAATATTAATTAATTTATTTATATAACATTTTCTAATACTAATGTGCATTTACTAATGTTAACAAATACATCTTTCCATATCAAATGTTTTACAAGAAAAGCAAAAATAATGGTAAAGCACTTTTTTTTATTCAGATTTCTGATTAATCATTTACTTTCCAGCTATTATGGATAGAAAAACATGTTGTAATGGATAAACCTTGTGTTTGATTAAAACACAAACTGGATTTGAGGTTGTTTATTCCAATTAGTTTTCTAGATAATAAATGACAACATTTAAAGGATAAATATATACAGTTAAAGGCTAAATTATTAGCCCTCCTGTAAAATGTGTTCTTTTTTTTTTCAAAATATTTCCTAAGCGTTTAACAGAGCAAGGACATTTTCAGTATTTCCTATTTTTTTCTCTCTCCATTTCATTTTGTTTGTCTGGAATAAAAGCAATTTTAAATTAAAAAAAATATTTTTAAACTAAATTTTATTAGCCCCCTTAGGAAATATATTTATTATCCTGATGGTTTTGTGAGTCTCGTCTATCAAATCTGATCTTTATTTTGTATTTCCTATTGAATTCAAGTCAGGAGATTGGTTGTGCCATTCTACAGCTAGATTTTCTTTCTCTGAAACCTTTTGAGCTTCCTTGGCTGTGTTTTGGATCATTGTCTTGCTGAAATGTCCACCCTGGTTTCATTTTTATCATCCTGATAATGTGCATGCAGCTGATATTAATTTACACTGACAGAGGTCAGAGGGTTGTTAAAGAACTACTGAGAGATTTCAGCGGCTGTCTGGGCCTTTACTTCCTTTCTACAGCTCCCTTTCATCATGTGTTCAATACTTTTTTCTTGTATCATTTGATTCTATAACTTCATTTATAAACGAATTAGATTTGTTTTCTTTGCATATATTGATTTCTTTGGTTGTTGCCAACATCTGGTCACAATTTCAAGTCATCAGCACCTTTAGAAATATGTTTTCTGATAAAAAATGGTACCATGTTCAATCCTTATTTTCCACGCTGTATGTATTGTATTAAAAAAAAAAAAAAAAATCACAATATATAGGTGTTGTCACTTTGTAATAACATTTAGAGTTTTCATAAATATGTCAATGTTATGTATCTCAAGTGTGGTGAATAATTCCTAATCCCTGACAGTTCTAAAAAGAAAAAGGGCCATTGGACCTGTGAATAAATAATCGTAATATCCATAATCCTGGACCAGGCCGTATCCTGAGCTGATGCTCTGGTGGTCATGGAGGAATGGAGTGCATGAGACTGATTGCTGAAAGACCACAGTACAAACTAGTCCCCGCATTGATCCTGTGGGCCAGACTGACCTTCACCGGTGTCCTAGTCACACCTGCAGCTTCTCCACGATGGACGTCCAGCTTCTCTAGCGCCTAAACTGCAGCTCCACACAGGAAGTTTGGCCAGAAGAATAATGGTCGTGCCCAACAGAGCCTGGTTTCTCTCAAGTTTTTTTTCCCCTTCACTTCGTCAATTGGTGACGTTTTGTTTGCTCGCCACTGTTGCCACTGGCTTGCTTTGATCAGGACTTGTTTAGCTGCGCTTTGGTGGATTTGTTCTTCAGTGTTTAGACTTTCAGCAGTGAAATTTAAACCACACTGAACTGAACACTGAAATCTGAACTTTACTAGGACTATGTTCAGCTGCTTCGACACAATCTACATTGTAAAAAAAGTGCTGTATAAATAAACCTGAATTAAAATAATTTAGTCTTGAACTTTTGGGCTGAAATGTGCCGCGGCCCTGTTTTCAGCCTGTGGGGAAGTCATTGATGCAGTCAAGCTGATGATTAGAGCCCTGCCTGATGCCTCCAGAAAAGAGCGGCTGCATCTGCCCCTGAATGACTCTAAAAACAACACCTACAGCCGGAGACAAACAACAGGTGGAGAAACCAGCCCAAACAAGCAAACAGGAAAGAGCAGAAGCAGCTGCATCTCGCACACCGCCTGCAGACAGGAAACCAGCGTCCAGAGCACCGAGAACATCAAGACCAAAACAGCACAGAGGATTACTGCCGTCCTCAGGACAACGCACTAATTATACATCTCCGAGAGATCCTGATGTGCTGCAACTTATAGATCCAGTGATATGAAATAATGTTTTTTTTAGATGTTTAGATGATTTTAGTATTAGTATGTCCCTTTAAGGATATATAAGAGAAAGCTCAACACACTGCAACTTAAGAAAACACATGCAAATAGAAAAAAAACAGCAGCAAACAAACATACAAACAGACATTCTGCTTTGAAAATGTCCGTTACATGCTGGAATGTCTGTCTTCGTTTTGGTCCCTTTAACCCGCCCACTGCCAGTTTAGCCAATTATATTTCAGCACCTCAGGTTGCCTTGGTGACTCATTCAGTCAGGAAGGCTCTCAAAGCATGTGTCCGTGAGCAAAAATGCGACCTCTGGTGGACAGTAACAGGCTCTGAAATGAGACGCAGATTCAGAGTTCCACATGAGGTTATTAATTAGGAAATAATATAAATATTACGAACGTAAACATTAGGTGAGCAGGTTACATTGTAACCCCGTGTACAAACAACATGCTACATGACAAAATTTGCAGTGATAAGCAGTTTAAACCAGATGAAACACGACAGAAATGTAAATACAGCCATTCAAAAGGACAGAATAGTGCACTCACTGCACTCCAGCAAAATAGTAAGGTTTAGAATTGAATTAATACATTTTAAATCTCTTTAGAGGGCAATGAAACCCCCCACTTTCGGTTCAAGTCTACCTCAGAATTTTTTTATGTTATTAATTAATTTATTAATAATGGGTGTGGAGCTCTGCGAGCAGAGGAAGGAGTGGGCGTGGCCAGCAGAGCAGGGGAGAAGGAGGGGAGCAAACAACGGTTGCTACATTTGTAGTTTAATATACACACAACCACAATTTATATCATTATAAAGATAATCGTGTTTCTATAAACACTAAATGAGGACTTTTCCCTCAATCCCCGGGTCTGAATGCAGACTCAGTGCAGCAGGTCTCTTGCCTTGCCTATTTCAACCATTAGCCCTGCTGGTAATCTGGAGGATTTAGGCAAACACACCAGCACGGCGATGCGTCTAAATGTAAACGAACTCAAATGATAAAAGACAACGTCCGCCACTCTCCAATTCTCATACTGCTCTCCAAACAAAAATGCTAGCTGCACAAATACAGCTTTGCTGTATCAGCCCTGACAGGATCGCAGGGGAAAACATGCAACAAACCCCGTGGATCATGGAAACAAACACATACGACGCTTCATGAACGGCTAAATACTGTGCACTTTGGGTTTGTGGACGTGGTCTCACCCAGTCATCAATGTAGGGTCTCACAGCTTGGCACTGGCAGGTCTGTCTTGCCTTTGCCTTCGGTCATGAATAATTAAGAAACAGGCTCTTCTCATAGGATAAGAAAACTCTGCTATGAATAATAATGAGAAACCGACTCACATTATTAGCATTTTACACTGAATAAAGCACATGAGGTGTACCTTTTCTGTTGTTCAGCTGCAAGAAATAGAAGCCGCTTCTAAAATAATTTCAGGTGTTGGTTAGGACAAAAACTCTTTTTATTATGGAAATATTTGTTCTACTGCATGCTCTTGATTTTATTTAGAACACAACTTAAATCAGCCTTTGTTGGTGTCAATCCGGTAACCTGCTCTTGCTTATGTGTTGAACCAGCGGGGCAATACCTAGTTCAACCACTGGGTGTCAAACTTACATATTGCACCTTTAATGTTTATTTTACAGCTTTAGATTTTTGTTTTGTTGCCATATTGGCAACAGCCTGTAGTATTCTGATTGATCGAGATCAACTGTTATTTGAGGTAAAATGCAACATTAAAGAGCACAGTTCACCCAAAAATAAAAAATAACTCACCGTTTACACTCCCTCTATTGTTTTCTTATCTTTCAAAAGTTTTTTTTTCTTCTGTCAAACACAATATACCAGAGAGTTATATACATTTCTGGAGATCGCAAATTGTGTAGCCAGAAGTACGTATGGCTGCATAGGTTTAAGTTTAAGCTTAAAGGTGCAGTAGGTGATTGCCTTCAGAAACATTTTTTGTTGTGCTGGTTGAAAGTCTCTTCATATTCCAATAGTAATGATTACAGTAAATGATCTAAATGTGTTTAAATGTATTTTTATATTCAGGGTAAAGCATAAAACTAAAAAAATGTTCATCCAATTAAATATTGTCGGACCGACTTCTCCCATAATTCCAATAAGCAGCTTAGACTGTCTGTCAGCAAATGTAGATTCAGACTTCTGCGCATCTATTCACGCAGATCCACCATTCCGCGTGCCCGTCTGCATAAGCGGCCGCGCGGTCACAAGACGGACCGAGAGAAATCAAATGCTGAATTGAAACTTGTAAAAACCTGAATCAATATTGGAATTACTTTAGCACGCTGGAGAAAGAGCGACACCATGGCTGAAGTATTACTGTTAGACAGGTAATGTTCTGTTTTAGAACTATTTTAGTCAGGCTAAGCTTATGTTAGATTTTGTTGTTATGAATGACTTCTATGCACAGACGTGTTGTTCAGCCAATGAAATCTCCCGGTGAGAGATTGATGTGATTACTTTTAGATTCATAAGGTCCTTTGACAGCATCTATAATGTAGATTTTTATTTAGTTTAAAAACAAAACACCAGTAAATAGCGCTATTCCGCCTAACCTGCTTTATTGAGCTGAAGCTGCTTTTATATTCACATTGGGTCATTTTTGAACAATGACAGCCTTCCTATACTGTTTACCATGCTACTCTGAATATTGGCTCTGAAATAGCATATAAGTGTGGCTAAGTAATAAATGTAATTCCTGCACACCGCTGGCTAAACACTAACTGGCGAATGACATGAACTAGTCGGTTGTCTGTCTGCTTTTGTGTTGCTGTGTGTGTGCTTGCGATTACAGGAGGCGTGGCTTTGAATCACAGTCCCTCCCCACCATCCAAAGATAATATGCTAAGTGGTTAGCAATTTGGCAGATCACCTACTGCACCTTTAACAACTTTACTAATCCCACTAGGGACAATTAGATTATGGTTGTTATATGTTGTTCATGATACAGCAAACACTTATAAACAGTATTAAAAAAACTCAATTTCGTCTTTAAAATGAGCACTGTAGGGCGATATGATGCTGTTCCTTTTCACACTCACCAGCTGTCCACATACCTCCATATGGACGGCTTTCCCACTGTTACCAGTTTCCCAGTAGCTCGCCATGTACGTCAGCGGACTTCAGATGCAGAGAGGAGTTGACCACGATGACAGGTTCGAGTTTGGTGAAGAACAGTTCCAGCAAGCAGGTAAGACAAAAACAAAAGCCAAAAAAACAAATAAACAAGAAAATAACAGACTGAGAATGTGGTAAAATCTGAAACGTGGTAAAAATCAGGCTGTTCTTTTTTAGGATTGCCTTTAAAAACTGTTGGTTGGGATTAGGGAGGTGAGTGGGTGGGTCAATCGGTGCTTTTGAAAACACTATTGGTTGGTTTTAGGGAAGGAGGAGCGTGGGGCAGTCAGTCAACAGCGGCCTCTTGTGGATTTACGTGAGAAAAGCAGGCATGAATGGCACTCACGAGAGAAATTTGAGATCTGAAAAAGCATACACAGCAGCCTCTGGTGGATTCGCGAAAATAAAAACTGCAAAAAATCTAGCTCCTGGGACATATTTGGTGCTCTTCAGAAATGTATATAGTGGTACGTTTTCATAATGAGTCTGGGTTGGAAAACCTGACTTCTGTAGGAAAAACAAATACTATGAAAGTCAGTGATTACTGTCACGATCACCAGCGATCTACAACCAGAGATCGCTGGTAAACACACTCACAGTCACATGAACTACAAATCCGCCATGTTATGGACTACAACACCCAGTCATACAACACACACACACAACCGGTTCCAGATCATGACTGATTACACTCCCATAGCTGAAGCTGCTCAAGGACTGATGATGCACTACATAAGGAGCACAAACACTGTTGCTGAGTCTTGTTATTGTTAAGTGACATTACAACGTGTTTTTCCTGCCTTGCCTTCCGTAGTTTTAACCTTTGCTTTGTTTTGTTTTGTTTGTTTAATCCTGTTTGCTGCCTGCCTCTGACCATCTGCCTGCCTATTGACTACGATTGCCTGTATACATCTGTTTGTCCCTGTGTTGACCATTGCTGGCCTGATCTCGCTAATACATCCCTGGTTACAATTACTAGCATTCTTTAAAATATATATTTTTGAGTTCTACAGAAGAAATAAACAAGTGAAAGCTTTGAAAATTGACAGAATTTTCAGTTTTGGGTAAACTATCCCTTTAGGGTGATCATAACCCATTATTCAGGTTAAAATATCCCTTGAAATCAAATCCAGAGGGAAGATTTTGCCCAACAACAGAAAAGTTCTGAGTCTGTTGCATGTAAGCGAGCACTTTTAGTCTGCCTCATTCCTAATCAGAGTTCTATGAGCTGCAGGCAAAACGGCTTTTAGCAGAGGTAAGGAATTGCTTCCTTTCTTTTAAAGCAAGAAAAAAAAAGTGAGCTCATTATGAGAAAATACATCTTAAATGTTTGCACATGTGGAGGCTGATGCTATTTGCAGTCACCGAGCTAGCATAGCAGGCCAAGCCTTTGGGGACATTTCTCTCCCCCCGTTATTCCTGCCAGATAATCGTCCACATGCTTTTTTCAGAAACATCCTGAGCGAAACAGCTTAATGTCCTGTATGGCTTTCACATGTCTGAGCACAGATGCAAGCACTGCGGTCACATCCGGCTATATAAAAGCACATTAGGAGCGTCGTTTGATTGATTACGGCTTAGCAAGGGCGACTGACCGGTTGGTATGGGTGAACCGATGGCTAAAGGACACCAGAATGTCATTGTGCGCAGAGTTCGACAGGACACACAGGAGGTCAAAATCTAAATTGGGCCAAATTTTTCACAAATCGGATTGTTTAAAGATGCCATTCGATGCTTTGTTTTGCTTCTCCTCAAGGGTATCTGTTTGTGGATGTTCAAGACCTTACATGATTTCAAGCTAAATATTCCTAAACAAATGTCTGTATAAAATGTATGTTTAAAACATCTTTAATTGCTTTCGATGAAGAAAAGTGAAGCCAAAAATGTCCCAAGTATGATGGCAGCCATCTTGTCTTGTGACATCATTTGGAGCCAGAATGGCACTGTTTTTGACTTAGTCCTGCCCATAACCATAACACAATCTTCTTTGTCAACAAACAAGTAACTAAAAACCTTAATAAAGATAAACAAATGAAGAAATAAGTAAATAACATGCATCAGTGTTATAATAACTGCCTAAAATGGGTGATATTTGATGTTTTGCTTGAGGCTGCAGTGCCTTAGTGTCCCACCAATGGCAATATACAGCAACATCACACTGCTACAAGTGTGACAATCCGTTTATTCAACAGTTCGACGGCATAATCTTGTGTCTAAAAAGAAAATCAGAAGGTCAGAACAGCAAAAACTGTTGCTAATTTCACCAACGTCACTTTAGAGCTAGTATTTGAATGATTCTCTAGCGTAATGTCTAAAGAAGGGGTGTCCAAACTCGGTTCTGGAGGTGCCGGTGTCCTGAAGAGTTAAGCTCTTTTTTTTATTTTATTTTTTTAAAGTTTTTAAATGCACTGGTCTTCTGCTTATCTTTTAGTTTAGCTTTAGTTTAGGGCATCAAAAATAACATCACAAGTCCCCTTAACCAAACATTTCCTTGGCAAACAGCACAAAAATAAGCTCGTAATAGGTTTCTTTCTTTTTATTGGGACCTATGACAAACATGTAGAACTGCACACCGGCCAGGCCGCCATGTAGTCCTGATATGATCAACTGGTATTTACAAAGTACTTTCTTTTTTGTTCCATCTTTTCCTAAAAGCAGGAGCTACATTGATCATACATGTTAGAAACGATTAAAAAAAATAGAAATAAAAATGTACATCATACACTTGATATAGATTTTTTTTTTTTTTTTTTTTTTGCTTTTTACAGAGGTAAAAATTTGGATCGTAAAAAAACCAAACTGATCAATACAATAGGATTTATTTCATTGTTTTTTCTTATTTAGTATACAAGGAGATAGATTAACATGATGCTTCAGGCACTTTTTAAACAGGTAAATGTGTGAAGTAGCAAGACGTCGCACCAGGACAGACGCTCATACAGACAGCTTTTGGTTAACTTTCCATTACCACAGATAGAAAAATAAAACGCAGCTCTTGGATGACAAGCGGTATTGCAGAAGGTCACGTGGTGAATGAAGGACACAGTGAGAGCTGCCACCTCTGAGGACACAAATTCAAACACGCACTCTTCAAAATAAAGGCCTCCCCTTCTGGACGGTCGCTGAGAATCTAAAAGTCTGACACCACATCAAACGTTGTGCATTTAGAACCTGGAAATTGAAACAATCCACTGTAAAAGAATTGCTGGGTTCCACATACTGTAATAGGAATTAATCTAACTTACAAATTGAACATAAAACAGTGTGGAAGGCATTGTGCTGAAACGTTTGTGTCTTTAAATCACCCGAAGAATGTAAAAAGAGAAAATAAAAACAGTACGAAGCAATTACTTGAGTGCAAATCATTACCTTTTTGAATAATAGCATTGACTAGATTGACGCACCAAAGAAGTTGCTTGAAAAACAACGCAAGTGCGCAGGGCAAACTTTAGCAACTCTTAATAGTCATAAACATAGTCATCTTGGCTAAAACAGGGCTAAATTTGGGCTGTCAGTGAAAATCTAATAGACGTCTAAGAGTTGGCCAAAACTAGACTAGTCATCAAATAAATAGGAATGAATGACTACACATATAACGTCTGCCTAATCTGTCTATTTGACAACTACTCTCATTTTGGGCTATTCTTAGATGTCTATTAGATTTTTACTGACAGTCCAAGTTTAGCCTTGTTTTAGCCAAGCTGTCTATGTTTAAAAGTCTATTAGATGTCTATTAAATACAAAATTGTTTGCTGGGAATGGAGATGGGAGGTCATCAGTCATCATTGTGGGACATGATATTCTGAGAAACGCTTTCTATGACGTACACAAATTGATGTGGTATCAGCTTTCTGATTTCTGAAACACCTTTAAAGTCTGCATGAAATCAAAACTCGCAATGTTTATTTTGCTTATTATATAGTGTTAGTCTATGGGGATAGTTCACACAAACATTAAAATGTACTCTCTTCCTCACCCTCAGGTGGTTCCTATCCTTTATGAGTTGCTTTCTTCTGGTAAACACAACATTTTAAATCTATTCAAACCTGCAACCATGACTTCCATAGTAGGAAAAACAAATACTATGGAAGTCAGTGGTTATATGTTTCAACACAAGGAATCTCATGATATTTGGAACAAGTATAGCCTGAGTAAATGATTAAAATTTAAATTTTTGTGTGAACTATCCCTTCAAGGTGAACATTTAGTTTGTTTTGGTCATTTTTAATCCAACTCGAACTAATCTGGAACAACAGTCCTTCTCTGATCATGTCAGTTTGATGGATTGGATGAAATATGCTTAGCCACACCCCTCCAATTGCAAATCAAACATAAGAGGAGGAGCGCAAAAACATCAACCCCGCCCCCTACTCAATATTCAGATGGAATTATGCCGTCATACTGAAGCAAGTCAGCATGAAATTAAAACTTGCAATGTTTTTTCTGATAGCACATATTGTTAGTCTTAAAGGGATAGTTCACCCAAAAATTAAAATGTAATCGCTATTTACTCATCCTCAGGTGGTTGCTATCCTTTAAGAGTTTCTTTCTTCTGGTGAACATTTTTAAGACTATTCCAACCTGTAACCATTGACTTCCATAGTAGAGTAAAATTTAAATTTTTGTGTGAACAATCCCTTCAAGGTGAACAGTTTGTTTTGGTAATTTTTAATTCATCTCAAACTAATCTGGAACGGCAGTCCTTCTCTGATCAGGTCAGTTTGAGTTCACACCCCTCCAATTGCAAATAAAACATAAGAGGAGGAGCGCAAAAACATGAACCCCGCCCCCTACTCAATATTCATTTGGAATTCTGCCGTCATACTGAAGCAAGTCTGATTTTTAAAAGCAAGACTTTAAAAGTAGTTCCTGTTGTTGCAAAGAAACCACCTGGGAACCTTTATTTTGAAGAGTAACTCACCATTGTTGAGAACATGTTTTTGAGGCTGAACGCTTATTAATATAACATGAAGCATCTGAGCCATGTATACTGTACATTCTTTGCCAGTGGATGATTTATTCAGACAAAGCATGAACAGGGGAAGGTGACTAGTAAAGTAGTTGTTTGAGGTGATGGAGACTGACCCGACAAACACGAGTCGCCTCAGAGATTGTACCATGCCATTTGACTCCCGCAATAACCGGAGCACTTTTTTTTTTTAATTCAACATAAAGGCCTTTCTATTGGGGTATTCGTTATTATTATTTTAATATATATCTATATATAATATAAAAATATCTGTTTAATACGTTCTCTTCTTTAAGGAACTGCATTGATTCATGTTAATGTTCCCGTTCTCGAGACAAAATTAAGGCGTTTAGTTATTGTCGAGAAGAAACTGGAGATCGGTTTGGCAACTATCCCACTATAAAGCACCCTAAAAAATCCAGCTTATCTTTCTGTTTCCTTTTGTTTTTCTTACAGAAAAGAATTTGAGTTGGAAACATCTTTGAGACAACAATTCTTATTTTTTTTCTTTTATTTTTTTTGAAGGGAAAAAAATATAGCATTTTAGTGTTTTCCCTCTGGAAAGTATATGAAGATTAAATATATACGGCAAAAAGCATTATTTGATATTCTGTCTTGTTTTCAGTAAAAATATTTATATTATATTCATAGTTTATATTCAATTTAAATAGCAATTATATTAAAACATATGAACCAAATTAGTTTTTTGAAATAATTTTTCTAATCTCATTAGCAAAATGTTTTTGTTTTGTTTTCAACACAAATCTAAAAAAGGCTAACACTTTATTTTGATGGTCCATTTGAGTATTTAAGATCTCAAAACTCAGGGCTTCTGATAGTACCTAGAATGGCAAAGTCGAGTTAAGGAGGTCGAACCTTCTCGTTTATGGCTCCTAAACACTCTCGCAGTTCAAAACTAGATTAAAGACCTATCTTTTTAGTAAAGCATACACTCAGTGCATCACTTAGCAATGTAATACATGAATGTGCTACACGCAGGTTTTTGCATCCCGTTTACATGAACAGAAGCTACTATTTCCACCTGGGGATACTCATCCCGAGGCCCTCAGAGACTATGTAGCCCCACTAATTCGATCCAAGACCAGCGACGAGATGATACCAAGGTTTTTATAATCCTGGACCAGGCTGTATCCTGAGCAGTTGCTGTGGTGGTCATGAAGGAGTGGAGAGCACAAGACGTTTGGCCAGAGGAGAAATGGTCGTGCCCTACTGAGCCTGGTTTCTCTTGAGTTTTTTTAATTCTTCACTTTCGCCATTGGGTGAAGTTTTTTTCCTCGCCACTGGCTTGCATGGTTCGGGATCTGTGCAGCTGTGCATCGATGGATTACTCTACAGTGTTTGGACTCTCAGTAGAGAATATTAAAACACTGAACTGAGCTAAACTAAACTTAAACTCTGAAAACTGAACTACACTGTTTCAATTTACTATGATCTTTTATGTGAAGATGCTTTGACACAATCTACATTGTAAAAGCGCTATACAAATAAAGGTGAATTGAATTGAGTATTATCTGCTGACATGCTCCTTCAACAGACATTTAACTGACTATAAGAAACTTTGCCAGAACATGTCAGCTTACACTAACCCCAACCTAATAGTCTACTGTATAATCTATAATGAGAATTAGTTGACATGTAGATGCAATGCAACTTAAATTTAAAAAACGGACCATCAAAATAAAGTGTGACCAAAAAAAGTCTATGTGCAATAAGGCGCAAGACTTGTATGGTGTGATTTGTTTCTATTTTCAAACCAGCCCAACAGTAATTTTCATATTTTGCACCACGTTGTTTAAATAGCGTATCCATTTGTGCCGTTTTTGTGGACTCATGGGTGTGTTGGTCCGAAAAAGAGCTGCGTTAAGGTGAACTGTTGGTGCGTTGCTATTTTAAGGAACTTAAATAGACCATTGAACAACTAAAAACTGGTCTAAAGTCCAGCACAGAGCAAGTTAGTTGTGTGCCTATGCAGGTCCAAACGCTTACACTTAACGCTTGGGATGTAAACCAAAACACCAATATCTTTACATATGAAAACAACTAAAGGATTGAAATGTTACAAAAATTATTATTTTCAACATAAATATAAAAAACACTACCTCCATGCTTCATCTCGGGGGTCTTTTTTCAGATTACTCATGACAAATTTAATTTGTATAATGCTATTATTATTAGCAGTATTATTTATTATATGCATATTAATATTTGTTTAAAAATAAAAAAAAGTTTAGATTTGTCCACTTGTCCGGCTTTGGACCAAATTGGCCATAAGAATAGGTGTTTGAATATAACTCAGCTTTTTGATCACACTTCTTTATTATTGTTCATTAATTTGTTTGCTTGAAATCAGAACTCAATTTAGAAATAGTTTTGAAAAAAAATTTGTGCTTAACAAACTAAATTAAATATGTAGGCTAATGGATGTCTGCAGTGGAGTGAGTTTCCACTATTTCCTTACTCCATGAAAGTAAAGGAGTAAAGAGAAAAAGTAAAGAGGCCGAATAAAGGAGGCTCATTCTTTATCCTCACGCTGCAGATGCTCTGTTTAACAGTTTTCTCACTAGTTCAGTTTTTCCTCTTACAAAGTCCGCCATGTAAACAGTAAATGCACCATGGCGTGATGCAACCGACTCTTAAAGGAAATGGGAGATGAGACGCTGGTTAGTTTAATGCACAATATGTTCAAAACACACTCAAAACTCAATAAGAGAATAGGCACAACCCTGTTAGACCATGCGCCGGGGCGCACACCATATTTTTCCGTCCTTAAAATAGCAAAAGTGGATTCGGACATGGCCTTAATGCTTTTGTGCATTGCGACTTTGTGTCTAGATCTTTTAAATAGAGCACTATATATTTAAATGAATAAATATAATCTAAAATTCAACCAAATTCTGATATATTCTTAGTTTGATTCTCTGGTATTTTGCTGTGAGGATATTTAGATTTTCTAATATATATATATATATATATATATATATATATATATATATATATATATATATATATATATATATGAGAGAAAAATAACAGATAAAATAATGATTTTTGCCGCTTTTGGAAACTCCTCTTTCCCCATATGGCTATGCTTTTTTTGCCTACAGTCTGATGACTTCTCTTGAATTTTTATCTTCCTTTGGCTGGTGATTTAATTGACCGTGAAAATAAATATGACAAAAATAATCTTTGGATATCAAATATGCATCAACTCAAAAGCCACCCTCGTATCCCTCTGAGGAAAAAACGTCCGCTATCTGAAGCGCAGCCGTGGCTGCTGAAGGTGATTACAATAATTCAATTCTGAAACATATACATATGAGTATACAGTATTTACATATACTCTGGATGCAGCTTATGTAAATTTGGCTTAAATATAAGAACGACAATACTATGCTGTGATACAATGTAATCATTCCTTTACAACACGCACGCACGCATTAACACACGCTCTCCCACAAACTCACGCTTCCAACTACAGGTTTAGTGTCTCGATCTAATCTCATTGTTATTGTTCAGAATGGTTAAAGGGCTTGGGATATAAATGCCAGTTTCGAGGAAGAATAAACAGCTAGTTCTTCCCTTTCCTGGCCACGCCAATTGAACGCGAAACCAAAACGAGCCGTTCAAGTTCTGGAAAAAGTCAAATCAGTGTAAAAAATATAAAGTACCTGCATAAGTAATGCATGACGTAAAGGCTCCAGGAGCCACCTGACGAAAAGAGCCATTTCTTTCACAAGAACATCCACAAATAAA
Source organism: Danio rerio (assembly GCF_052040795.2). Taxonomy (NCBI): domain Eukaryota; kingdom Metazoa; phylum Chordata; class Actinopteri; order Cypriniformes; family Danionidae; genus Danio; species Danio rerio. The sequence goes on from NC_141033.1 coordinate 5,899,600, forward strand.
CAACTTAAAAAAAGAACATACACATATATATATTCATATTTATATATATATAAAAAAAATGAGAAGAGAACGTTCTTCAAGTCAGTCAAATGCACCAGTTGTTTTTCGGGAACCAGGAGAGACCGTAAAAAAGGAAAAGACAGTAGCTATGTTTCCATCTAAAGATGTGAATTAAATGTATGCGCAAAACTGGAATATCGCACAAAAGATTAGCGAATGAAGCAGCGTTTCCATCCAACGAATCAAAGAGAACAAAATCGTCACTCCCTGATAAACTGCCACCAAATACGAAAAAGGAAAACAGAATTTGCTGTGGTAGGAGAATCTGCGTGAGTCTATTTAATTTAAATGAACTTAATTTAATAAATTACTTGTGCCTCAAAAGACACACAACATAGACAATAGACATGTGGTGGCATTTCGAGGCGTGAGACACGAAACACAGACGAAACACAGATGCTCAAGACATTTCTGGAGTTAATTAATAATTTAACAATAATAATAACAATAATAATAATGATGATTATACTGAAATGGCATTTAGGGCATTTCAGAATGACCAAAACAACATTTCCGATGTTTTACAATGTTTTCGGTCGCAGGTTTGTCCATTATTGCGTCACACACACATTTTTTACACGCATAGCGCACAATTTTTTTTAATACTGAAAGGCATCCTTTTCACAAGACGCGTTTAACGGGTCAGAACTTTTAAGATATAAACATTTATATATGTTCACGTATGTATTACATCGTCTTTGCGTCCAATTACAAAAAACGAATTACCGCTTACGCGGGGTGTTTCTAATGCAGCATCTTGATAACGGCATCGTGGAGCTTTTCTTTTATTATTTCAGAAAATAGGATTGTAAAAAAACATTTGTTGAACTCTGCCATTCACTGCATTCTAAAGGCAGATTTATACTTCTGCATCAAGCACACGGGTATGCTCAGGTGCAGCCTTCGCATGTTCGCATAGCCCTCGCCGTGGCCATCGCCGACGCACACCACTCAAAAGAGTGTAACTACACGTCACAACGACGATTAGCGCAAGCTCTGAGATTGCTGTACTTGGTAGTGCTTACGAGTGTGGGCGGGGCCGAGAGCCACGCAAACCCATTGGAGCAAGTGTTTAATAGTGTTGAGTCCTGTGAAGGAGCTCCTGATGGAAAGTTTTGTTTTGTGTTTACCTTATGATTAAAGTTGTTGCACGTCCGCCGGTTCCTGCCTCAAAATGGGCGAATTTAAGCTGCTTGTACATTAAGGTAGCTTTCAGAAAAAACAGAACACCAGCGAAGAAACTCGACACAGCGGAACATAAAAACCTATCGCTAGCGTTTCAGAAGTGTTACTGCAGAGCAACACAAGCAGCACGCAGAAGTATACATGCATGGCATCGCGCAAGGAATGCGCCGTGGGTCATGCCGATCACTCAATGCAGAAGTATAAACCAGTATAAACTATGACAACTTCCGCTACTGAGAAACCCGGGAATATGAAAAGGGTCCATTTATTCGGTAAAAGTGTTTCCATCATAGTTTATCCTACTCATTTGTGTTTGTACGTTTTTTTACAAACGTTTCGAAACGTTATCCATGCGATAATTCAAAATGCGCATAACAATAAGTGGATGGAAACATAGCTAGTGAAAGCTCCAACAACGGGGTGGGTCGCTCTGGGTTTGGTCCACTCCTGCGCTCCTCAGTGCTAGCGTACGCGGGGCATGTTTAGAGTCATTTTGGGCTTCATCCCACAGCTTTGTGCTTTCCCCCGCAGCAGCCACAGGCCACCCCGCAGCGGTGGCACCCATGCAGCGGCGGGTAGCAGCACAGACAGGGCGCAAGCATGGCCAGACCCAGCAGAGCCGTCCAGCGAAGGCAGAAGCGCTCCTCGCTGGTGTCGCAGGAGCATGGGTCCGAGTAGTCGCCCTCTGGGTCGGACATGCAGTGGTAAAGCATGCTGTCGGCGCACCACATGAAGCTGACCCGGTGGATGCAGGTCCGGATGGGATCGGGAGCGTCATGGCACTGCCCGCGCCGGTTCTCCTCGTGATTGAACATGTCCCGGCAGTAGACGCAGCGCGATCGCTCACCGTCCTCTTTCCTCCGCTTGCCTTTAAGGATGAAGGCCCTTGGCTGGGTGGACACTACAGTGCTCCCACCACCGCAGGGCCTCTTCAGGTCACACTGAGTAAAATCGGGGCTGGGCACATAGGGGTAGGTGTAGTCGTGCTTTACAGGATCGTTCTTGCTGATTTGAACATATGAGTCTGAGTCCTCCGGTTGGATGAACTTGTCCGGCACGGCAGCGTATCGGTAGTCCTCATAGCCTGTGATCATCCAGCGCTCGCGGGGGTTTATTCGGACAATCTCCTCGTCCTCGAAGGGGAACAGGTTCCTAGAGAACTTCTAAAAGGTGAGGGAAACATACAGTACATGTTATGATCATATATTGTGATATTGAATAGTGTCACTTGTTTCAAAAGTGTAGTTTATATGTTCCAAGTTCTTTGATGTTGTAATACTGTTTTAACCTTGCACATTTTTAAGGCAGCTTACTCTTTTTTTTGTTTGAAAATATTTTTTCCTCTATGGTGAGTTACCCAGTACTGGGAAACCACATGTCTTTGAACACTGGGGGAAACCGGATCGCCTGGAGGAAACACACGAACACGGGGAGAAAATGCAAACTCCACACATGACAATGAAGGGCATCACGGTGGCGTAGTGGATGGTATGATCGCCTCACAGCAAGAAGGTTGCTGGTTCGAGCCTCGGCTGGGTCAGTTGGCATTTCTGTGTGGAGTTTGCATGTTCTCCCCGTGTTTGCATGGGTTTCCTCCGGGTGCTCCGGTTTCCCCCTCAGTCTAAAGACATGTGGTATAAGTGTAAGTGTTTCTGTGTATGGGTGTTTCCCAGGGATGGGTTGCAGCTGGAAGGGCATCTGCGGCGTTAAAAGTTTCAGTTTACAATAAGTGTTTAATTTTTCAATTATGTTTGCTAGTGAAAACACTATTGATTCTCAAGAGAATTTGTCATCTGAAACGTGCAAGATATGTACCCAGAGCAAAAAATTTAATCTGTAAAGTAAAGCATTTTGGGTTGGTTTTTGATGCACGTTCCAACAACAATAACCCCTCTTCAAAAATATCTTCTTTCTTATTCTGTTACTGCCATGAGGGCGGGACAACTTGGCAATCACAAAATTCGGCAAAAGCAAACCACAACCATTCAATCAATTCACAATATGCAAGTCAAGCTGGGTCTTTAAAATTTCTTGTTACTTTCCGATTATTATTATTAACAATAATAATGCTTAAAACAGTTGCTTAATATTTTGAGTTTTTCCAATCTTTTTTTTTTTTTTTTGGTGGGGGGTGGGGGCATTCTTTAGAATCAAAATTTGAGATCAGCTTTTATTTTTATTTTTCAAATACCTCCTAAATAATGTTTAACCGAGCAGTGAATTTTTCACAGTATTTTTTATAATATTTTTTCTTCTGGAGAAAGTCTTATTTGTTTTATTTTGGGTAGAATAAAAGCAGTTTTTAATTTTATTAAGGTCAATATTATTAGCCCCTTTAAGCAATATTTATTTCCTTTATTGTTTACAAAAAAAAAAAAACATTTTTATACAATAGCTTGTCTAATTACCCTAACTTGCCTAATTAACCTAGTTAAGCCTTTAAATGTCACATCAAGCTGAATACTAGTATCTTGAAAATTATCTAGAAAATATTATTTACTTTCATCATGGCAAAGATAAAAGAAATCAGTTTTTAGAAATGAGTTATTAAAACTATTATGTTTAGAAATGTGTTTAGAAATTTCCATAAATATACAAGGGGGCTAATAATTCTGACTTCAACTCTATGTACTCATATTTCTGTTTAATTTATGCACACTCACAGAATAAAACCGTAGTGTACTTTCATTTTAAATGGCCTCAGACTGTTTTCCTGATCTAGATTGTCTTAATATTCACCGAATTATCTAAAAATCTGGATATAATGGAGCTTCCGCACCTGATCCAGAGTGTAGCGTTCAGGCGGCCGGTACTGCAGGATGCAGCGGTGCGGATGAGGCTCGTAGAAGGTGGAGGTGGCCACAAGCTGAGTGCTGTGATCCTTCTTCTGAGATGAGTTTGAGGAGCTGTCGGTGGCAGTCTGAAAAAACAGACACAAAACAACGAAAAATGACAAACCATCATCTCCGAAAACTGAACAAAAAAGCCATACTGTCCAGGAAACTGTGGTTAGTTTTAAAACAAGACAAGATGACAATCCCAATCACAGACAGGTGTTTTGCCGAACGAATGCAGTTTTCCATGAGCTCATGAGCAACTGGAATTGATTCCCAGCTAAACATTAATACACCACACACACAGCCATATATACTGCACATGAACACACACGCGTCAGTGCAGTCAATCCGACGTGACGTGGCTCAACTTCAGTGTGCAATTAAACAAAAAAAAATAAATCAGGCCTCGGGCCGCAGGATCTGTAAAAACCTCTGAAGTCTCCCTGTTATTAGAGGAACTCGAAATGATTCCAGCATGCTGGGATATAGGCCATCACACACAAAACCAACAGCTCTGGTCTGTAACATCACCAGAAAGACCTACAGAACACCTCTGTGTTTGAGAAATCAAGATATTCCTATCCTACTTCGGGAAAAAAAAACAAAAAAAAAACATGTCAATTCAATGTATAGCCACGTTTTAATGCTAATGCAACCTAAGTCATTCCCAACTGAGCCTGGTTTCTCTCAACGATTTTTTCCTTCACTTTTGTCAATTGGTGAAGTTTGTTCCTCGTCACTGTCGCCACTGGCTTGCTTGGTTGGGGACTTGTGGGGCTGTGCATCGATAGATTTGCTCTTCAGTGTTTGGACTTTCAGCAGTGAAAATAAACCACACTGAACTGAACTAAACTGAACTTCAACTCTAAAAAATGGACTGACGCAGTTTCAATTTACTAGAACTTCTATGTTAAGCTGCTTTGACACAATCTACATAAATAAATAAAGATGAATGAACTTAAAAATCTGAATAAGGAATGTAAAGATCATATTTAAGGCGAGGCAGTGGCGCATAAGGTAGTGCTGTCGCCTCACACCAAGAAGGTCGCTGGTTTGAACCTCTGCTCAGTTGGCGTTTCTGTGTGGAGTTTGCATGTTCTCCCTGACTTTGCGTGGGTTCCTTCCGGGTGCTCCAGTTTCCCCCACAGTCCAAAGACATGTGGTACAGGTAAATTGGGTAGGCTAAATTGTCCGTAGTGTATGAATGTTTGTGTGAATGTGTGTGTAGATGTTTCCCAGAGATGGGTTGCGGCTGGAAGGGCAACTGCTGTGTAAAAACTTGCTGGATAAGTTGGCGGTTCATTCCACTGTGGCGACCCCGGAATAATAAAGGGACTAAGCCGACAAGAAAATGAATGAATGAATGAATGAAAGATCAGATTAACTTTTTCAGCTCTGCAAAGGCAGCAATTGTACCACCTATTGTACCCTCTGGATTTGTGCTAGGAAAAAAAAAACACTGTTTAAATTACATTTAAGAGAGTAAAATATGCACTTGGGAAACGATTGAAAATTAATGCAAGTGAACAAACGACTACAACATTTATCTACTTAGTATTTAACTTGAGCGTAGACAACGCTCAATAACACGTTACATCCGCAGATGTAAATTGTTTGTTTTGTTTTCCTCCCATTCTTGCATTCTCTCTCTCTCCCCCTTTCCAGGGGTCCGATCTTCGTACGTGGATTACTCAATTACCTGGATTTGATTATTGAAGATTGGACACAATCCAGGATCGTTTCGTTCTTCAAAACTCCTCTGAGAGTTGTTGTCATAGCAACAGTTCTGTAGCTCAAATCTGCACAGGAGCAGGCTCATTTCATATAAACAGGATCGGGTCATTTCAAGCAAAGGTAATACTGAAAGTATGTACCAAATGCTGATATTTTCTTACAGTAGTAACCCATAGGTTATATACAATTGGGAAAATAGTAAAATAATAATAAAAAAATACTGTGAATACATTAATAATTTATAATAATAAATAATATTTAATATTAAACAATTAACTATTTTTTATGTTTATATTCATATAAGTTTAAATATATATATATATATATATATATATATATATATATATATATATATATATATATATATATTGTAGCGAGCCATGTAATACCACGTCGCCCTGGGCACAAATCCACACCAGCTGGATCTCTCATCAACCTCGGATCGCTCACAGCTGGACCTCATCAGCCAGGGAGAGATATAAGCCAGCCCCACACAGAAGGAAGTGAGCTTCATTACAGATGACTCCCTGCGCTAACGCTTGTCTCTCTCTGTCTCTCCCACAGCCGAATCCAGCTCGTGACCGATCCAACACCATCCCTCTCACCAGTCTTCACCTTCTCCCCGGAGCACCTGAGCACGCACCTCTAAGAAGAGCACTCATTCACCCCTTTATCACTTGTAAATAAAAGCACCCTCCGGGGCATTGTTTGTAACTTCATCTACGGTGTTTGTGTTTTCCCTCTGCCTCGCTACAATATATATAAATAAAACTTATGCAATCTAATCTCCGAAACAAAAACTAGGTGGTTCTCCCCAAGGGGATCAAAGAGAACATTTATTTATATAGACTTTTTAGACACAAATGTGTACTATTTTGAGGTACTGATTCAGCTTTAGTACAATTTCTGTATGATAATAGACATGCACAAAATTCAACTGTTTTTTATTTATTTGTTTGTTTTTATAAAGAAATAGTTTATGCAGTCATGCACTTGTTTTGACAGCTAATATGTCGGTGATTTGATGCTTCGCATATTTAAATGCTTTTTGATGCAAAATTAATTGAAATTCTTTATGCTGATTAAGAAACTTAAATAGGCAAAGACTACTATAAAAAGCCAATCTAGAATGTAAAACTAAATAAATTGCTAAATACTCTAAACGCATGAAAGTGTAAAGCCTGCCGCTCACAAAACACGTGTAAAGTTATTGCGTATTACATTTAACAAACTGTTTACTTCTTGATATCTGATCTCTGGCTAATTTGGTTTTTCAAACAAGTTTGCCAATCATATTAAAATGTCTGGAAGAACTGATCTGAGATCGCTGCTTGTGTTGTGAAGGACTAAGGGCCTACTCACACTTTGCCATCAGTACCGTGCCCAGGCCCGTTTCCCGGATCGTTTGAGAAGTGTGAGTGTGCTGAATGAAACTGCCGTAGTTTATTAAAGACGAGAACTCCTCACTGCACCACAGCTGCGCGGCTTCAGCAGACCTCCTCATTCCTGCAGCACGAGAGCTTTATGATTGTTTATGAGCGCCAAAAGTGGCGGATCTGTTCGACGAAATATCTGACTGCGTGTCACCGAATCCCTAAGGATTGTTTGGCGAAATATTTAACTGCATGTCACTGCATAACAAACGACTGAAACGATATAATAGAGAAATCTCCACTGTGCTGCTGAGTGAGAGAGCGCTTCTCACTGAACAGCGCAGCAGCGATGACGTAAGCGTGCCGAGGCCCGTTTGTGGTGTGAGTGCGGGCCGTCGGGGGAGACTGGAGGGGGGACAAGCGTGCTTTGGCCCGTTCGAGGCAACTATACCTAGTGTGAGTATGGCCTAATCTATTGATCTTCGAAACCATGGTCAGCAATGTAACAATTGGCTGATGGCACAGCAGTGTAATGACATGAACTGATTAACATTCAATTATCCATGTGAGCAAAAATTACATCAAATTAGCAGTGAACGGTTTGTTAAATATGATAAGCAATAACTTGCTTTACACTTTCATGTGTCAAGAGTATTAAGCAATTTGTTTAGTTTTACATTTAGAACAGAATTTGTTTATTAAAGGCCTATTCAAGTTTTAATAGTAGTAGTAGTAATTATTATTTATTATTACTGTTAAGAGAAGTTGGATACAATTACCATCGTAGTTTATTATGTAGTCTTATTATCGAATATTAAAAAAAAAAAAGTACAGTGGTCCCTCATTAATTTGCGAGAGTTAGGTTCTAAAATTACCTCGCATTAGGCAAAATCTGCGAAGTAGTTCACTTTATTATTGAACCGAAGATTCATTTGTTCCGTAATGGCACCCTACAGCCGCGTAACCTCTACCTTCCTTTAGCATGTCCAGAAGTTCAACTTTTGTGTGATGGTTAGCATCTTCCTCTGCCTTTTGGGTGCTACCACAGGTGCCTTTGAGGGTGCAGAACGTTTCGTCGACATTGTGAGGTTTGTTCGGGAGAAAAGTTGCAAACAGTACAGTTCTTCAGAGTCACACTGCTAGCGATCGAAGATGTATGTAAATTTGGCAAGCTGAACACATTCTGTACTGCACAATGCGCTAATCAGGACATAGAACACAATGTGTAGTCAAATTGCACTAAAAAAATCTGTGAGGCTGCAAAAGGTGAACTGCGTTGTAGCGAGGGTCCACTGTATCTACATTTAGGACATTTTCCGATTTTATTCTCATTTTGGAGTTTTTATTCATTGGTGCTTTTCTGTATCCCCCCAAAATGTGCATAGAAACATGTGGACGGGAACACTGAGTGAAAAAAACTGTTTACATCAACTATACCATCTATTTTAAATGTAACATATTACAATGTTTAATCAAACACAAAGGTAGCTATGAACATCTAGCTAAGTAAAATGAGTGGAGAGTGTTGGAGAAGAAGGAAAAGGAGTGTAGGTTTGCTTTATTGTTGCCAGGTAGGAGTGAAACTGAGAGAATCTAAAACAGAGGTCAATGGAAACGGCCACATGTCTACTTCAAACACATGAACAGAAATGTAGGATTTGATCTTTCTGCCTGGACCAACTCCAGCACAATTTTCCATGCTAGTCATTAAACACAAAACATAAGAATGGTGCAGACAGCTGCATGTGGAGGTGGACAGAAAAGACAGACAGATAGATAGACAGACAGACAGACAGACAGACAGAAATGCAGACTGAAAGGCAGACAGAAAGGAGAGGCATAAAGGCAGTCAGAAAGACAGGCAGATAGACAGACAGAAAGACAGATAGAAAGAAATACAGACAGACAATGGACAGATGGAAAGACAGGCAGCCAGACAGACAGAAATAATGTAAGACAAACAGAAAGGCAAACTGACCGACAGAAAGAAGGGCAGATAGACAAAGGCAGACTGAAAAACAGATAGACAGAAAGACAGATAGAAAAACAGATGGAAAAATAGACAGTCACACAGAAAGAGAGGCAGACAGACAGACAGGTAGAATGGCAAACACACAAACAGAAGGAAAGACAGACAGGCATGCCAACAGACAGACAGACAAAATAGCAGAATGGCAGAAAGAAAGATGAACAGACAGATAAACACACACAGACAGAAAAGTGGACAGACAAATAGAAGCCAGACAAATAGAAGCAAAGACAGACAGAAAGACAGACAAATAAACAGACAGGCAGTCAGACAAACAGACAGACAAAGAAACAGACAGGCATGCACGCAGGCAGGCAGGCAGAAAGACAGACAAACAGACAGACAGACAGACAGACGGAAAGATAGACACACAGGCAGAAAAGTAGACAGACAGGCAAAAAGGAGAATAGATTGAAAAGCAGACAAACTGAAGGAAAGACAGACAGACAGACAAACAGACAGACAGGCAGATACAGAAAGATGGGCAGACAGACAAAGGCAAATTGAAAGATAGACAGAGAGACAGACACAGGCAGAGAGAGAGAGAGGCAGACAGACAGAAGGTAAGACAGTCAGAAAGGCAAACTGACAGACAGAAAAATGGGTAAACAGACTAAGGTGGACTAAAAGACAGACAGAGAGACAGAGAGACAGACAGATAGAAAAACGGATGGAAAAACAGAGAGGCACACAGAAAGAGAGGCAAAAAGACAGACAGACAGACAGACAGACAGACAGACAGAAACACAGATGAAAAAGATAGACAGACAGAAAAGCGAATAGACTGGCAAAAAGGAAAATAGATTGAAACGCTGACAGAAAGACAGACAAACAGAAGGAAAGACAGACGGAAAGGCAAACTGACAGACAGAAAAAATAGGCAAACAGACAAAGACAGACTGAAAGACGGACAGAGAGACAGACAGAGAGAAAAACAGATGGAAAAACAGACAGGCACACAGAAAGAGAGGCAAAACAACAGACAGACAGACAGAAACAAAGATGGGCAGACATAAAGACAAAAACAAAGACTGAAAGACAAAAAGGCAGAGAGACAGGCAAAAAGGAAGACAGACAGACAAACAGATAGAAAAACATATGAAAACACAAACAAGAAAGAGAGACAGAAAGAAAAAAGAGAAGACAGACAGAAAGACAGGCAGACAGATAAACAGACACACAGACAGAAAAGCAGACAGGCAACAAGGAAGGCATCAGGCAGAAAAGCAGACAGAAAGACAAACAGAAGGAAAGGCAGACAGACAGGCAGACAGACGGACAGACAAACAGATAGATAAGACAGACAGAGAGTCAAAAAAGGGAGACAGAGAGGCAAAGAATGAGACACAGAAAGAAAAGCAGACAGAAAGACAGGCAGGCAGAAAGACAGACAGAAAAGCAGAAAGGCAGACAGACACGGCGGCTGGGTGGATGGATGGGAAGTGATTAGTGGCTGAGAGTCTGGACGTGATCCTTCCTTTGGCTGAACAGGATGCCTTCAACAACCACCTGCCAGGTGGAGTGTACACGCACACACACTTTGAGCTTTAAAAAGACATGTGGTTAGAATGTGTTTCAAAGTATTTCTTAAAGGCATAGTTCCCCCAAAAAGGAACATTCTGTGATCATTTGCTCTCCAGTTGACATGGTGTATCTAGCCTAAGTTCTCTCTTAAACAAATATGTCAACACTGGAAAGAAAACTGTGCCGTTTACAGGGTCCGTAGGTTCCGCCCACCATAAGAACCCTGGATAACATTGTGCCACTCAAACTGAGTTTTTCCATGTTTGAGGCTAAACTCCAGCTGTGTGAGAGCAACAGGAGTGTCCGGTGGCTGACCATGCCCTCGCACCCCTGACCCGATCTCTCTCTGTCCCAGTCCAGCCTAGCCCGGCCTTGGTTTCCCCTTCGTGTTCATATGAAGACCTCAGAACTGCAGGCCAAAAATAATACAGGCGTCCCTCAAATCACTGCCAAAAGAGCCTGAGCCGACGTGATTTAAAAATACGTTTAGGAGGATACCTGGGGCCGGACTGCTGGAGATAATTAAAAACACAGACCCTTTCAGATGTTTACACTGCAGGTCTAAAAAACTCAGCCAAAGTACTCAAGCAGTGTGAGGCCAACATAGATATAAAAGATTGCGAGCTCACTTGCTGCTTACATAGACTGCAGTTTTCTAAGGTTCAGAGTATGTTGGATTATTTTTATGTTCGGCAGCATTTCGCTATTAGACACAAGCCGTCTGTGCCTGTGTTGTTTTCTTGTCATATTATGGGATTGCACTTGGAATGCTGTCTTTACATTTTGCCTGAATGAGGCATTTCAACAGGCAACATAAAACAACTTCACAAACCGTTATCAAACAGTATACGGCTATGATGAAGAACACAACATGGCACAGTAAAATGCTAACCCCTCCACAAAATCAGCCTTCTTATCGAAAAACTCTAAAGTGTGTGGCATAGTGCAGATAACAAGAGAGTTCAAAGGCACATGTGCTCCAACTCTGATTCAAAGGCATACCTTCCCAGCAGCAGAGCCGATGTCGGCCCGTTAATGACGCGCAATCAGTGGCACAGTGGGGGAGGGTGGAGAGATAATAAGGGGGTTGGGGAGCAAAAACTCTTTGGAGAACTGAAGTCTTTTGGGTAATTTCACAAATGGTCCCCCGTTCATTAAGTCTGAGGCTGGCCACCCTGTGGCACGAAACCACAGCAGACCAATCTAAACTGGGCCAGCCAGAACTGTCTGAGCAATAAACCGGCTACAACCGGACAGTTTATTCTGGCCCCATAGGACCAGCATGAACAGAACAAAAAATAGAAGCAGCGGTCGAAAACCAGGCCTGTACATAGATCAACAGTACAGAGGTCAGAAACAGTAATGTGAGCTATTAAAGAGTAAAATATGAGTGGCCTTTGTTGATGGCAAATTTGCTCGGATGATGCAAGGATGTTGTCTTGGCATTACACAATGTTTGCTAAGGTGATCTTCATTGTTCATGGTAAAGTTCTAAATTATGTTACGACTTTCTGGATTGTTGTCAAAGATATTCTAATCAAGACTGAGTACAGAGGTCATACAGTAATGTAAGCAAATAAACTCTAAGGCCCCGTTTACACTAATGTGTTTTCGTTTTAAAACGCATAAGTTTTGCTAGGGTTACGCCATCCGTCCACACTACGCCTGAGTTCTCAAGCGCCGAAAACGTATTGCCAAAAGTATTGGAAACGCTGGAGAAGCCGTTTTTATTCTAAAACGTTGCTGCTCAGTCTCAGTGTGGATGAGGGAAAACGGAGACATCTGAAAACGGAGGCGGGACTACTGAGATTTGCTACCTGATTGGGGCTTTTGTGTCATTGCGTATCCTTCCCTTATTCGTCAAGTCCCTATCACATGACCATAACACATGGCTTCAACGCTACCGGAAGACAGTACTGTAAACAATAACATGGGCACGGAAATGGGAGCGTTGTTTGCACTATTGTCTGTTTTAGGCGCCATTGTGCAGTGATTCATTTGTTACGTTTAGTAACAACTCCACCTCGTCGTCTGTCCACAAAAACAACATCTCTTGCTTTCTATGCAATCGCGTTTAATGTTGAACCGGCGTTTTTTGACTAACAATAACAAAATGACAAGCGAGACGCATGCTTTCTGTTTATACTAGAACGCGCATGCCCAGACTGCGCGAATGGTCATGTGATATACGTTTTTGGTGGCGTAGTGTGGACGGAGATATGTTCAGAGACGCTAGGTGAAACGCTAGTGTGGACGCGGATCATTTTTTATCTAAAATGTCCTTGTAAAGCTAAAACGCACTAGTGTAAACGGGGCCTAAGATATGCAAGATGCAAGGATGTTGATGGTCGTCTAGGTGTAACCCCACCAGTCCTACACCACACAATCCGCTCCGAGCTGTGATTGAACCGGAGACTCTTTACATGCGAGTTGGTTCCTCTAACAGAGAAGCCAAAGACCATGTCCTCTAGCGTCTGTTGCTAGAGCACCTTTAGATGTCAGACGAGTGAAGTTTACATGCACAACACTTTACTAGCTGGCTTCAGCTACACTCACTCCCATAAACCTCACTCCTGTCCAGGTCACAGCACCAATGTAACCCCGCCGGTCCTACACCACCCAACCCGCTCCGAGCTGGGATTGAACTGGCGACTGTTTGAATGGGAGTCGGTTGCTCTAACAAGGAGGCTAAAGACCATGACCTCTAGCATCTGTCGCTAAAGCACCTTTAGAACTCTTTGCTAGCTGGCCTTACACACAGTCAGTTTGTTAGGGAGATTTTTATTGTTCATGGTAAAGTCTGTACTTATGTTACAAATTTCTGGGTTGGTGTCAAAGACATTTTGTTCTCTGTGTGCCTCTCTTTGGTGTAAGTCAAAGAGATTATTTTTAACTGTTGTTTAACATTATATCAAACTTAAACACTCACAAATTGTATAATAATCATTACAGTACAAGCACTTGACTTTACTAAGAGTGCACCATTATTCATGTCAATGAGTAGGCCTGCAAGATGGGAATAGTCCAAAAAAAGGAGATGGAAGAGAAAAAAATAGGCGATTCTCCAATGACTGATTGATTAGAGCAGTGGTCACCAAACTTGTTCCTGGAGGGCCAGTGCCCTACAGATTTTAGCTCCAACTCTAATCAAACACACCTGAACAAACTAATCAAGGTCTTACTAGGTATACTTGAAACATCCAGGCAGGTGTGTTGAGGCAAGTTGGAGCTAAACCCTGCAGGGACACTAGCCCTTCAAGACTGAGATTGGTGACCCCTGGATTAGAGTATGGGTGTCATCAAACATGAATAACATATAAGTCCAAAGGATCCTTAGTAGACGGCATTTGTTTTATGTCCTTTAATCGGCCTGTTCTGAAGGATGCATCATGTGTAATTGGTTCAAATGAATAACTACTGATTTAGGTACTCATTCACTTTCGTTGCAATTACGCAAGTACTATAGCATCACACATCCCCCACTTTTTCCAGATCCTCTGAGAAATAACACCTTAAAAGTGTAGGCAAGTGACACGATCCAAATGATTGTTAGAAGATGCAAGTAGACATACAACATTTGTTTAAGACATACGCTATTCTTTTTTAAGTAGACAGAATGTTGAAATTCTTTTTAAAAAGATTTGTTTTTAATTTATTCTTGTAATGTAGGTACGGTGGCTTCCTAATAGGTCACCTAATAGCAAGAGGGTCGCTAGCTCGAGTCCTGGCTGGGCCAGTTTGCATTTCTGCGGGAATTTTGCATGTTTTCCCCTGGGTTTCCTCTGGGTGCTCTAGTTTCCCCCACAGTCCAAAGTCATGCGCTATAGGTAAATTGGGTCAACAAAATTGGCCGTAGTTTATGAGTATGTGTTTGAATGAGAGTGTATGGTTGTTTGGCAGTACTGGGTTGCAGCTGGAATGACATCTGTTGTGTGAAACAAATGCTGGAATAGTTTATTTAGCAACCCCTGATATATATGGTACTAAGCCTAAAAGACAATGAATAATTGAATGTTGTAATATATAAATCATTGCAGGCTGTAATAATAATAACAACAACAAAACTACTCAATCTTTTATGTGTATACTGTACACACACTGCCAGATTTTTTTAACCATGCAAACTTAAGGCCAGTATACACTTTTGCATCGAGTGGACCCATTAGGTCACATACACTTCGTCATACCTTTATGTTGACTGGACCCTGATGCACACCCCTCAAAAAATGTATCTAGATGTCCTCACAACACAGAGTACAAGATTTGTGATTGGTAGCCAGAGTGTGAGTTTTTGCCCTGAATGGCTTAGCGCCCCAGTATATGAGTAAGTTCCTGCTGTATTACAGCACCTCATGTCCACTATGGTCAATTGATTCTGGACAACTGATTATTCCTTGAATATCTTCCCTCCGAACAGCTTCCCGGTTCAAAGGGAAAATTACAGAAGAGTCCATCCATTGTGTTTTTAGGGTGTACTCTCATTAGGCTACGCCCAGACATGTTTGACCCCCATTTTCTGGTTCGTTTGACAAGTGTGAGTGCTCCGTATCAGGCCCAGGCATGGTTCAGTTGGAAGAGGTGTGCCAGAGCATGGCTCGGTTGGGCCTTAGCATGGTACACTTGTAGTTTGAGTGCAAAGCAAGCCTGAGCGCAAAACTTAAGACTTAACATCACTTTTAAGGGACTGTTTCATGTGGATTTATTAATCATTCTTACCTTTTAATGAACGTGAACTGTCTTAGATTATTAAAGTTACAAATCCCTTGCTGCACGACAGCTGCATCTTCAGTAAACCTCCAAATATGTGCAGCACGAGGACTTTCATGAACATGAACAAGCATCAAAAGTGGCGTATCTGTTCAGCAAAAGATTTGACTGTGTTACCGCATATCAAACCGCCTAAAATAATACAAAACGATAGAACTAAAGCAATCTCCATTGTACTGAGCAAGAGCACTTATCTTCTGTTAAACTGAACACTCGCATCAGTTTAACATGCGCATCAGTCGCATCATTAATGGGCAGAGTCAGAGAGGGGAGGGGGGACAATCGTGCCTGAGCACGGTTCAAGACTACCGTACATAGTGTGAGTACACCCTTAAACTCCTTCATTCCAAAAGACCCTTCGAAGGGGCCAGTTTTGATCACTTCGGTTTGGAAAGACACTTCAATATGGCGGTCATGATTTTTCACTCTAAAGTGCCCTTCGGAGGGCAATACATCTCAATTGGAATGCACCGATAGATGAGAGGCATACTATGTTTAAAGAATATTTATGAGAGTTATACAGAGTAGGAAGAATTAAAAGTTGAAACAACAAATATAGTTGTTTTGCCCTATAGCATTGCTAGTCTTAGCATAGCTAAATTTGCTGTCCATCAAAAGCTTTCCAGCTGCTTAGGTCAACCGCAAGCAATCTGATTTTATCACACCGAACGCCCGCCACTGATAAATGTATGTTTGGTCAGCGTGTGCTCAGCTACGTGCATGACTGATGCTATCAGGAAAAGCTTTTACTCCCAATAGGGCTTTAAACCACTGACGACACAGTCTTTATGGGGTTTTCTGCTGTAATTCTTCTATAGGACAATCCAGGGAGTGAAACATCTGCTGGAACTAATTGAGTTCCAGGTCAAATTGCCTGTAATGAGCCACCTTGAGTCTGGTGGAAGGTGTTTTTTCCACTGCTGTGATCAGTGCTGTGAGGCTTTACACACACTCCACACACAGATGCCCAGTGCTGCTAAGGACCGGAGAGGATAACGGAATAAAGGTTCTCTACCTCTCGGCATAAAGAAGCATTGATTCTTTCCACCTTATTTTTTCCCCCTCTTCCCAGAACTGTTAGTCTTCCACATCCCACTTCCTCCGAGCATCCTCCAGGGTCCTGGCTGCGAGCGCTTTATACAGCAAACCCTTATCCTGCCTGACTGCTGCACAGGAAGCAGTTTTTTTTTTTTTTTGTCATTTATATATTTCCTCCCAATACACAACTCAGCCCAAATAGTCAGCAACTACCTTATTCTGCTAAAGTACAGAGTGAAGAGTCTATTCTTGAAATATGCAAATCAGATACACACTTGAAACTGAAAATAATGGGACTGGAGTACACTGTAGTCATACAGCAACTTTATGCAACTTTTCACTGAAAATCTTGCTTAAGAATACTGTCTTTTAGAATACTATCAGTATGCTGCAGCATTCTTTAAAGCAGAGGTTCCCAAGCTTTTCAGTACGCGACCTCCAAAATAACTATGCCAGTGACTCGTGACCCCCAATATCCTCTGAAGTGGTTATAAATACAGAAACCTTGCATGCAATGGCGCAAAAACACCAATAGACTCAAGTCTATTCTTCGCTTAATTTTTTTTTTTTTAATGTATGCCACTGATGTAAATGTGTCAGAAAGTTTAACCTGGTATTATAAAATCGGTCACACTTTACAATAAGGTTCATTAGTTAATGTTAATTAATGCATATACTAACATGAACAAACAATGAACAATACATTTACTACAGTATTTATTCATGTTATTAAACGTTAGTTAATGAAAATACAGTTGTTCATTGTTAGTTCATGTTAACTCATGGTGCATTAACTAATGTTAACAAGCATGGACTTGAATGTTAATAATGCATTAGTAGATGTTAAATTATGATTAATAAATGGTGTACAAGTGTTGTTCATGATTAGTTAATGTTAGTAAATGCATTATTTAATAAACCTTATACAATGTTATCATAAAATCAATCTGCAGCATCTGACGCTATTACTGTCTTTAATATATTGTAATTACCTCAGGGCTCGCAATCCAAAAGAACTAGTAACTATAAGCTACTATATAGTATATAGTAACTGTAAACAATTGTTTTTTCAGTAGGTTATGGATAAAATATGGTAATACTTTTGGTGTAATAAAAAAAAAAAAGGGGGAAATCACCAGGCGGAAATGGGAAATGGACCACCCTCATTGTCCAGTGACCCCTCGGGGGTCCAGGCTCCCACTTTGAGAACCACTGCTTTAAGGCATTGTAAAAACTATAATCATAACACACTTTAATAAAGTAAGGTTCTACTATAAAGTACTATAGTAATTTTTTACATGTGAGAAATGCCAGTGCTTCTGCGCAAATGTGGAGACGACTCCCAGGATATTTGGCCAGTTCATAACAGAACTCACACACATTCACACTTACAGACAATTTGGTATTTTCGATTCACACATGCAGCATGTTTTTGTGCAGAAAAATTTGACTGAAATTTAAGCCCCTCCCCCACTGCACACATGGAGAACATGCGGTCTCCGCACTGAAAGGCCCGGTGCTGCCAAACTCGAACTGGGGAACATCTTGCTGTCAGACAGCAGTGGAACTCACTGACCTTTGATAGTGGCTTGAAATAAACCTGATCTGAAAATTCGTAATAGTCATACAGTAATTTAAGCTTTGGTATGTTGCGTTGTTAGCATACGCAACATACCAATATGTATGTTAATATCTTTCACAGATATCTTTCATATAGGCGTCAAGGTGGCGCTGTGGGTAGCACAATCACTTCACAGCAAGAAAGCTGCTGGTTTGAGCCTCGGCTGTGTCAGTTGGCATTTCTGTGTGGAGTCTGAATGTTCTCACTGTGTTGGCGTGGGTGTCCTCCGGGTCTGTCTAAAGACAGACGCTATAGGTGAATTGGGTAGTGTATGTGTGTGAATGAATGAGAGTGTATGGGTGTTTCCCAGTGAGGGGTTGCAGCTGGAAGGCCATGCACTGCGTAAAACATGTGCTGGATAAGTTGGGGGTTCATTCCGCTGTGGCGACCCCAGATTAATAAAGGGACTAAGCTGAAAAGAATATGAAGGAATGATTTTTTTCATATTTTTACAAGCAAAGTTTCTTAAAAGTAACCCCAGGTTATGTTTTTGCCAAGTATGATGCGATCCTGGATTGACATCTATTTTGATCCTGGAACATCATTTATGTTGGAAAATGAAATACATAACTATTCCCTAATCCTAAACTCACCCAAATCTGTACATCACTCCCAAAATAAGAGGGGAATAATAGTTGGGTAACAATCATGTAGAAGCACACAAACCTAAACTTAACATAAACTGTAAACGTATCCCTTAATTCTGATTGGCTGATTGATCTTTTTGCATTAGCATACACATAAAACACAAATGCTTCTGAAATCCAAAACCTCTAAAGGATTGTTAGCCTGCATTATTTAAGGAAACCGGAGCAGGGAACACTTCCCAAAAGACATTATAATTTGAATGGTATATACGCTTATGCTAGTCTGTTTTTCATTATCCCGAGGTCTCCATAATCTTGGACCAGGCCGTATCCTGAGCAGATGCTGCGGTGGTCGTGGAGGAGTGGAGAGCATGAGACTGATTCCTGAATGACCCAGGTAACAGATGAGTCTCCGAACTGATCACATGGACCAGTCTGAACACCTGCCAGTGACCTACTTTCACCTGCAGCTTCATCACGATGGGCGTCCAGCTCTGCACAAGAAGTTTGGATAGAGAAGAAATGATCATGCCCAATGGAGCCTAGTTTCTCTTAAGGCTTGTTCCTTAACTTTCGTCAATTGGTGAAGTTTGTTCCTCATCACTGTCACTACTGGCTTGCTTGGTTTGGGACTTGTGGAGCTGTGCATTGATCGATTTGCTCTTCAATGTTTGGACGTTCAGCAGTGAAAATTAAACCACACTGAACTACAACTCTTAAAACTGGACTGACACAGTTTCAATTTACTAGAACTTTTACGTTAAGCTGCATTTACACAATCTACGTTGTAAAAGTGCTATAGAAATAAAAATTAATCGAATTGAATTATATAGTGTAATGGCTTTTCAATCAAAAAATGTCCTTATAATGAAAGTCAATAGGGCAAAATCAGCCTCCAACATACAGTTGAAGTAAGAATTATAAGCCCCCTTTTGATTTTTTTTTTCCTTTTTTTAAATATTTCCCAAATGATGTTTAACAGAGCAAGGAAATTTTCACAGTATGTCAGATAATATTTTTTCTTCTGGAGAAAGTCTTATTTGTTTTATTTCGGCAAGAATAAAAGCAGTTTTAAAAAATTTTAAAGCCATTTTTGGGACAAAATTATTAGCCTCTTAAAGCTATTTTTTTTCGATAGTGTACAGAAAAAAACATTGTTTTACAATAACTTGCCTAATTACCCTAACCTGCCTAGTTAACCTAATTAACCTAGATAATCCTTTAAATGTTACTTTAAGCTGTATAGAAGTGTCTTGAAAAATATCTAGTCAAGTATTATTTACTGTCATCATGGCAAAGATAAAATAAATCAGTTATTAGAAATGAGTTATTAAAACTATTATGTTTAGAAATGTGCTAAAACAATCTTCCCTCCATTAAACAGAAATTGGGGAAAAAAATAAACAGGGTCGCAAATAATACAGGGGGGCTAATAATTCTGACTTCAACTGTAACTAAAGGGTTTTAAATTTGAGTGTATTGCTGAGTTTTTGAAAAATTCCAAAGCATTTTCTCAAAATATTTGTCAAAATAGGGTTTGTTACCAAAAATTATTCGATTTGCTGAACCAGAGGCCAAATAAGACTCAAAATCTATTTATATATAAATGTATCCGAAGCAACTGAGCACATTTATGAGTTTAGTAATGCACAATTTAAGATTTCCATCAAGCCTTTTTCATGCGGCGTCCCAGAATGCACATAAAAATTGGTGGATGGAAACATGGCTATTAGTGGTTTGCTTGAAATTACTGTTAAAAAAGTACACTTCAAGCCACTTCAAAGCAAATATGCGTTATGTACAAATAACCTTTCTGATCACTCTTACGTTGAGGAGCACAAGCATCCAAAAGCCGTGCATCCCAGAACACGTAAAAAGACACACCCTGCTAATTACCCAGAGTTGAGAGAGACAGAGCGAGTCCTTTCCCTGATGTGAATGAGCTAAAAGGAGCTGAGGTTAAGTATAGGTTAGCTCACGAGGAACCATCAGCAGGAATGTACATCCCAGCAGAGGAACAACTCCCCTCCGCATAATCGCCCTGAGCTGTAAATCCAGGCCTGCATTTCTGCTGTCTGCGGCCACTTGCCTCACATGGCAATATATGGAAAGGTCATCAACACCATCCCCTGACCCGACAACTGTGCCAACGGCCTCATGTGGAAGTGTGCATGCAGCTCTGAGTGTGCGTGTGTGTTCTGCAAAAACAGGGTTCATACACATTTTTACTATAAAAATTCCAGGACTTTTCCAAAAACGTTCAGGTAAATATTCATTTCCTAATGTTTCATGTAATATTTACATGCATTAGGTAAATAATAAAACGAAAGCTCTAATTTATTACAACACATCAAAATTACGTGATAATTGTGTAGTTTATTTTTATTTCTGTAAAAACGTTTTTGGAAAGTATCTTGCTGTTTGTGTAAAAATGTTAGAAACGTTGTCTTAATAGTACAAATTAGCCTTTAGCACCCACAGTATCTTACCTAGTTAGATTGTTTCAGGACACCACACTTAAAATGTAGCTTAACTTACGATGAATGCGAGTAAACGAGAAGCCAAGCTGAAATTGCAAGTAGAAATTGTAACATAAAGAGACAAATCGCACAACTGTATTTCAAATTTACCCAATTTTGTCATCTATACCAGTGGTCCCCAACCACCGGGCCGCGGACTGGTACTGGTCCGTGGAACAAATGGTACCGGGCCACATAAGAAATCATAAATTATTTCTGTAGAAAATATTCCTCCCCGCGACTTGGTTTCTTCCACTTACCCCCGCCATCTCACATGAAATGGACTATGCCAAAATCCACCACGGAGCAGGAAGAACGATCGCTATAGCTATAAAACAGGTATTATAGAGTCCAAATCAGCAGAGCATTTAAGCATTGTGCATATAACGTTATGTGTGCGTGCATCGCTAAGTAAGTACCCGAAATCATTGCAATTTGTATCTATATGGAGTTTCACATAATCATACTCATTAGGTAACTGTATCATTAGGTTACTGTAACATTCCAATGCATACATTTAATTCGGCTATACGGTTGTATTATTGTTAATATGTTCGTCAGTTGAAATGTTTGGCACAGATGTTGTGTATTTGATGCATATAAACCTTGATTGAAACATAATCAGACCGCTATAGTACAACTAGCGCATGCACACTAAATTGTTGATAATAAACCTGATCGCGTTAGATAGATTGTAAACCTTACCATTTTGTTGAAGTGCAGTGAGTGCACTATTCTGTGCTTCTCAATGGCTGTATTTTAATTTTTGCCATTTTTCGTTGGGGTTAGGTTGGGGACCACTAATCTATACTATCATATATTACTTAGTATTGTTTGACACCCAGTGGTTGAACTAGGTTTTGCACTCCTGGATCTAAACAAACGCAAGCGCAGGTTGCCAGATTAATGACCAACAGGGGCGAGTCTCGAGCTTAAAGGCTTATTTAAGCCGTTTCCTAAATAAAAGCGATGGCACACAAGAGAAGGGATATTTCGATATTATAAGGAGTTTTTGTTCTACCCAACACCACAACTTGTTATATTAGAAACGGCTTCTATTTCTCACAGGTGAACAACAGGATAAATGACGATGATCAGCTCAGGTACACCTCATGTGCTTTATTCAGTGTTAAATGCTAATAATGTGAGTTTGAATGTCATTTCACATGATGTTTATTGCCATACTACTGAAAGCAGCAGCAGATAGTTCACCTCAGATCTTGAAAATAAACCATTTAAAATTTAACTTTAGACTCATCACCAACATATCAGTGGTTCAGCATGTACATTTAATAATGTTAAAAAAGTTTAAATTGTATAAATTAGATTGTAAACCTTACCATTTCGTTGGAGTGCAGTGAGTGCACTATTCTGTGCATCTCAATGGCTGTATTTAAATTTTTGCCATGTTTCGTCTGGTGCAACAGCCAAATTGTTGCAAATTACTGCAAATCACTGCAATTACTGCAAATCTTGCCATGTGGCATGTTGTCAGGAGTTATAATATAACCTGCTCACCTGATGTTTACACTCGTAATATATATAGTATTAATTTCGGAACATTTCGGTCACGAGCACATGCTTTGAGAGCCTTTCTGAAATGAATGAATGAATGAACGAACGAACGAACGAACGAACGAACGAACGAACGAACGAATGAAAAAGAAAAACTTAAGGCAACCAAGGCTGTTGAAATATAATTGGCTACGGTGGCATTGGGTGTGTTGAAACAACCAAAACAAAGACAGACATTCCGGCACGTAACACACGTTATCAAAGCACAGTTTCTGACTTCAGCATTGTTTTTCAGATAAACAAGGATGTTTTCTTAGCAAACATATTATGGTATGTTAAGGCTTTAGAAGAGTCAAAAACTTACATACAGCACATTTAACCTAATTAAACTAGTTAGCCTTTAAATTGCACTTGAATATCTCACAAAATAACTAGTGAAATATTACGTGCTGTCATCAAAAAAACTAAAAACTAGTTATTAAAATGATTGTGTTTAAAAAAGCGTTCTGCTCTGCGTTAAACAAATTTAATAAAGAATTAAAATTTCACAGGAGGTTCAACTGTATATCAGTTTATTACCTTCATCAAACACACACACACACACACACACACACACACACACACACACACACACACACACACACACACACACACACACACACACACAGCGTTTTATGGTCACTTGTTTTAAATAAACAATTATTTAAATGTTTAATGTGTGTGTGTGTGTGTGTGTGTGTGTGTGTGTGTGTGTGTGTGTGTGTGTGTGTGTGTGTGTGTGTGTGTGTGTGTGTGTGTCCTGCAAAAACAGGTAGGTTTTAAAAAAAAGACCCGGAGCTGGGCAGTAAATCTCGTTGTGTTTTCCAAAAGCAGGGACGCACCCAACAGCACAAGAAGAGCATAAATTCCAGGACGGAAAGAAGCATTGGATTAAGTTTCCTTTCAAGCTCAGGGTCCTTGGCTTAGCAGTCTACCCTTTTGGCCTAAAAGTGAGACAGACAGCGAGTGAAAGAGGAGCCATGAGGCTTCCCCTGCGCCCCCCCTCCTCCTTCACCCGGGCCAGCAGTAAATCAGGATGGCAGTTAGCTAGGAAGCAGCTGCTAATGATAGTTTTACTGGGGTGAGCAGGAAGTCGTCTCCTGACCCGGCCCGCTGCTCCTGCTCTCCTGTGACTGTGACAAAAGGACAGTAAGTGGGCAAAAGCCAAGCGTCGGCACAGCCTCCTCAGAAATCTCCACAGGAAACCTGCCTGTGCCGCTATCACATCCACCATCTTTAAAAAAAAACAAAAAAACAAAACAAAACAAAGGCCCGTCTCTTCCACTGCGGCCTCGGCGGGGAAAAAACATCACAAGGACTCTGTCTTTTCTGGGACACACGAACGAAAGCTGCAGACATGAAAGCTGAAGGAGGAAGTTGCTAAATATTGCTTTAAAAATGTACATGCCTTCAGAGCACACGTATAGTGTGAAACAACACTCGCCAGGATCTTTATAAGTACAGTAGATCCCGAACACAACAGAAGAAATGCATCGTGATTCATGTAGCTCTCTTTGCTTTTCTTGATCCAACTGCAAGATTTGATACAAAACTGCAGTTATCATTCATTTCCTTTGGCTTAGTCCCTTTATTTAACAGGGGTCGCCACAATGGAATGAACTGCTAACTTATCCAACATATATTTTACACAGCGGATGCCCTTCTAGCTGCAACCCAGTACATCCATACACACTCATTCAAACACACATACTATGGACAATTTAGTTTATTCAGTTCACTTATAGTGCATGTTTTTGGACTTGTGGGGGAAACCGGAGCACCCAGAGGTAACCCACACCATCACAGGGAGAACATGCAAACTCCACACAGAAATTCCAACTGGCCAAGCCGGGACTTGAACCATCAACCTTCTTGCTGTGAGGTGATAGTGCTAACCACTGAGCCAATGTGTTGCAATTGTATTTCTGGAGTACCAAAAAAAAAACACATTTCAGTGGACGTGTATCCATAAAGATCAATGAAACCCCCCGTTTCAGCAGGATGTTTTCACACCTCTGGTTTGGAAAAAGTCAGGAAAGTGGGTGTGTCTAGCTCTGATTGGGTGGGAGTATTAGGGGTGGGAAAATGGGCAGGGTTTGAATAAAAATGGGAGTTGCCATTTGGGCACGCGCTGAGGACAGAGGAAATACAAACACACACGCATCACGCAGGGGAGAAAGACAGTGTGTTTAATGTTGGTGAAATGGTGAAATGTTTGATACCGCACGTCGTATTGGAGAAAAAAAGCCTCTGCATTTCTCTGTAAAATACAACGAAAATCAACACGACAAAAAGTTTGCTTACAGTGTTCACGTGTTTACACACAGAGAGCAGCATTTACAGCGAATCTTTCAATATTGTAGTGATATAAACGTACTGTAAACTAAGTAACTTAGAAATCATTTTGACTAAGGTCTGTATTTAAAAACTGAAAGAGTACAGCCGACCATACGAACTATAACTTTGCCATCTGAATGAACAAAGAAAGGGCACTGATCGCACACACTTACCGAATCTGTAGACAGGACAATCAGCTCATACTGGAGCTGCGTCTTTTTTAAAGGAGCAAGCAGCAAATCCGGATCTCATCATTGATGAGAAATGCTCTTGAGTAAAAAATGTTCCAAACAAACGCATTTCTGCCGCGCTATGATCTCATGGCCGTGACGCAGCTTCAAAAATAAATTTTTTAAACCGGAAGTACAAATTTGCTTAAAATAACGCAAAAACTACCAATTTTCACTTTTTAGTGAAATATATGTGTCCTAATAGTGTTTTTAGCAGTGTGGGACACATATACGATGTTTAGGTTTGAATCTGGAAAAACGTCTCATAAAACGCTGACAATAAACGCAAACAAAAAGCGTCCCAGTGTGTACGAGCCTTTATTGCTTTAATGTGGACAAAATACATTTGTTAGTATAATTGAATTTAATTAAATGCACAGTATTTACTATTACTTTTTTGTCATTAGGAGTCGTATTTATTTTAGTTTGGCTGGAATATTTAACAAAAAAAAAAAAGAAACTTAAAATTAACAGTCAATATTATTGTTGTGATCGCCAACAGTGTTTTCTCCACTGGAGATTACTTCCGGTATTCCGAACAAACTACAACTCCCAGAACTTTTTGCCCCACCAACCCCTGCAACAGCTGACAATAATCCAAACATTCACATACAGACATGGCTGTAGCTCATCTTACTGACTACACAGACTAACTATACACATTACTTTTCACATTCACATTGCTGAGTCTTTTTTCTCCCATGAACATTACGAAGCATTTCCCTTGAAGCATTACAAAGCGTTTTCCATTTTTAAAAAAATAAAAAAAATTAAATAATAAAATATAAATTAAACAAACAAATAAATACTAAAAGAAAACGTCTGTAATTTTCTATTGATTTTTGTGTACACTAGAATGTTTGTTTGATTCGTCTTTTTGTGTGCTGAACAGCATGACTCTGAATGATAAAGTGATGATACATTGAATAATCATTCTAAAACAAAACTTCTTACTGTGAACACATCATCATCCCCAAGTTCAGCCTCATTTTGGAGTGTTGAAGAGGAAGTTGTGGAACCTAAAATAAAACACACAAACAGGAGACGTGAGCCAACAGAGCTCCACATATCCTGTCAGTTAATGGTGGCGTTTGAGGTCAAAGAGAGAGAAAAAAAACTGACTGATTGACGGATGAAACGCAACTCCAGTCTGATGTCACAGATCACATCACTGAAACCTTAGGCATCACATTGCTAACCTCCAGCCTGTCTAGATGTCTACCATTAAGTCAGCATGAAATCAAAATTAACAATATTAATTATGCTAGCACACATTGCTAGTCTTAAGGTGAACAATTAATCTGTGCAAGATAATCCACTGAAAAAACTCAAATACAGTTACTTCATAATAATTAAGAAATGACACAAATGCATCTTTTGTTTCAACTTTACATGTTCTCACCCTCTGTTAAGTCCTCCAAGGCTTTCCGCACTCCTCTGTCAAAGGCACGAGCATCGGCGGGGCTCTGGAACGTCAGGCCGCATTTTTTGTTGTCGACCTTCCAGTGGTGAAATGTGGGCGTGGCCTTGGTGTAGATCAGGTCTTTCCTCACGAAACATTCCAAAATCACCTGCCAGCCAAAACAAGTGAGACAAATCAGAGGTCACTGTCTGAGAAACATCTCAAATCACAAACGCATCCTACACTAGACTGAAGAAGCCAGCATGCAAAACTCCCCAGGTTGAAAATCAGCATGAGAGCAGGGGTATTAAAGGGGTGGTCCACCATGATATCATATTTTAAACTGAAGTGTAATGTAGCTTAGTGAACATAAACAACATCTCTGAATGTAATATGCCCAAAGTTTAATACAAAGAGAGACATTGGCTTTTACAGAGTTAGCTTAGCAAAGCCTACAGCGTATGAACTTGGACGCGTACAAAAAAATACATTTAGGTTAATGATGTCATAAACCCTTCAAGTTACGCACATACACCCCGTGCAGTAAAGTGGTGTGGCCAGAGGCACTGTAATGTTACAACAGAGACGCTTCCTGGTGATGTGGAGCCGATCTGCAAATCACAGCAGATTATGTTAGCTGACCAATCAGAGCCTCTTGAGGGCGGCTCTTCAGAGGAACTAGAGAATATGACAGTTGTTTTCATGTTAGCTGAGTAGCTGTATATAGAGTAGGATATATGAAAAATAACCTAATTTTCTACAAATGAAGCATGAGCACACGTTGCTTTGCACACCATGAAAACAACCAAGCCTTAAAAATGCACTGTGGACCACCCCTTTAAACCTTTAGGACACCCCACCTCCTCCCCCAACATGTTTAATTTTACTCACGCCCCACCAACTAACATATTTTGTAATGAATCATACAGAGGTTGGACAATGAAAATGAAACACTAGCCAATTTAGTTTTGCAGTTTCATGGCTAAATTTGACCAGCCTGGTGGCCAATCTTCATTGACTGCACATTCCACTAGTAAGAGCAGAGTGTGAAGGTTTAATTAGCAGAGTAATAGCAGAGTTTTGCTTAAAATATTGCAATGTACACAACATTATCGGTGACATATCAGAGTTCAAAAGTGAACAAATTGTTCTGTGACCAAGATAGCAAGTCTTTGTGATGCATCAAGCGTCATGGTATTTAGTGGTATTCAACGGCAGTTTCAATGGTGTCAGTAGCGCACATTTGGTGAAACGTAATGTATTGAGTCCACCTTCACTGTGTTTTGCACATCCAAGTGAGTTATGGTGTGAAGAAAGCCTCAAAGAAGCGTACCACCCAGACTATAGCATGCCCACAGTGATGCATGGGGGTGGATAGTGATGGTTTGGGCTGCAATATCATAGCATTCCCTAGGCCTAAGGCCCCGTTTACACTAATACATTTTAGTTTTAAAACGTTTTAGAATGAAAACGATCTACGTCCACACTGGCGTTTCATCTACAGTTTTTTAAAAGCTCCCCGTCCACACTACACCGCTAAAAATACACATCACGTAACTAGGCATGGGACGATAACCGCTTTTAAGGAATACCACGGTTTGGAAAAGTTAATGTTTTAAAACCACCAAAATACTCTGTAATAAAGTTTCTAAAGTATGTGTAAGATTTTTAAAAACTTTTTTCTTTGTTTTTTAGGACAACATTATCTAGAGCAGAAAAGATATCCATAGATGCCATTTTAAATTGTAAAGAAATCTGTGTTTTTGAAACTAATGACGACAGCAAAAGTTGATTATTTTATTTTCATTATTTAGCCTGACATGTTTACTGCTCCAAAATATTTGAAATCTTTCAAAAAAAAAAAAATAAAATAAAATAAACAAATAAATAAATAAATATATATATATATATATATATATATATATATATATATATATATATATATATATATATATATATATATATAGATATATATATATATATATATATATATATATATATATATATATATATATATATATATATATATATATATATATATATATATATATATATATATATATATAGTTTTCAAAGGGGAAAAATAGTTTTTTTTTTAACCTAAACATTTAAAAAGAATATATTTTAGAGCAGTAATTACAATACCGTGATACTGTGAAACCGTAATATATCCCAATGCCTACACGTAACCATACACGCACTCTGGCATGCGTGACTCTGACATGATTCACGTGACTCAATCAGTGGGAGTTAAGCGTTTTGTGCATTTGAAGTGCTTACTGCGTGAATCGCTCGAGTTGGAAAATTAAACTTCAGCAGACATTCACGCCACGTTAACCAATCAGAAGCTTTCTCTTGTATGGGGCGTGATTAGGACGTAGCGCCTGTTTTTGGTGTCCCAAGGGGAAATCCTCTTGTAGACACCAGACAACGGTTCATCAACTTGGGCTCGGCTCAGTCTGAAGCACAGCTGAAAGCCTCCATCTTCCAGGTATAGTTTCTGGAGGAGTTGATGAACTCACAGAGCTGGGTGCACCTCTGAAAGGATCTAGTGGACTCAGACACAGCGGCAAACAAATTTATGCTGTTTTTAGCCTTCCTAAAGCACATAAACACAGCTATTCTATCAATATAATCCATGTTAGCCATTTAGCAACAAAACTAGAGTCACTGAGCAGACAAAAGCCCTGCCCCTGACGCAACTCCGCGTCTATTTTGGAACGAATTTGCGTGAACAGTGTGATTTATCCACATGTGCTGCGTCTGGTGTGAACACAGGATTAGACCATATTAAAAAATATTGTGATCTATTACCCAGCATTTTAGTTTAATTACCCAACTAGGGTTGTAACGGTATGAATTTTTTACGGTATGATAATCGTCTAAAACAATACCACGGTTTGACGGTTTCGCGGTATACGGTATTAAATAGTAATTCTCATAGCAAAGACCCTGAAAAGAATAAGAACACGTTTTCTGACTGAACAACGGTTTTATTTCAACAAACTTTTGAAAGAACCATTTTAATAGAACTATAGAAGTCTTTTATAAAAATAAACTGAAAAATCTCCCATTTTAATAAATTAAATTAGAAGGAATAAACAAGCAAGGTCTTTTAAGATTAGACAAAAATAAACTTAAACTGTCCTTCCTTATAAGCAGGATAAATGGGAGACCAAAAGTGCAATACCAAGTTTATGGCTGTAAACATGTATTTAAAGCGTTGTTTTTTTCAGTCTAGGTTGTGATGAAGAAATGTAAGCATGTTGAGATTGTCAGTACTTAATCTTGACCGCTGAGGTGAGAGAATGTGTCCACTTGTACAATGAACAAATAAAAAAATAAGAAATAATGTGTCAAAGTCCAAATAAACATGGTGCAAATCCTCAGTAAAAAAATAGATATAAATATTTACTATACTATAAATAGTTACATAACGAAACTAGATTCAATATGGAACATCCTTAGGTTTTATGTGCCAGCATGGATATGGTTGTCTGTGGATATGGATTTGGATTTGGTTGTCTGCAATGCAGACAAACAGCTGCATCTTCATTTGCGTCTTTTGAAAACAGCAAGAGCAGCAGTTCGTCTTTGCTGTGTCACTGTTTTGTCATGTTTCTGTGCTGCTGTGCATGCAAAAGTACTTAGTATGAGAATTATTTCATGCAAAACTTTTTTTTTTTGCGTTTTATTTAGCCGCGCAGAAATGTATGCCCATCTCTCATTCTGTGTTGTTCAAAAAGCTCAGTGTTGGTCCACAAACAAAAGTGAAACCTATGCTTATTGGTTGTGATATAGCGAGTTTGAACCAATCTGGGCATGGAGGAGGGACTATGCATCAATGTATCATGTCTGGTTTGTCCGGAGAGACAGTGACGAGCGTTTCTTTGTCAAATCAGCGTTGTCAAATTTTGATGACGTAACCGCACTGATTCCGGAGCCTCCGAAAGTCCGCGAATGGTATGTGATACAGCACTGGAAAGCTGAGATTCTCTTCTTTATGCCAATCTTTGAATTGTATGAATCGGATCAGCGGATCAAAAGTTATTAAACATTTAAGAGCAATACTTATTTTTATGTCTCGGTCTTTAAGGGTTAAAACCGTTGATATGTAATTGTTCATGGTATGATAATCGTGCACGTTCAAATCGTGGTAGACCGTCATACCGGTATATTGTTACAACCCTATACCCAACCATTGTAAATATAGATACATCCAGTAGGGCTTCAAAAATAATTGAAATAAAATCAAGATCACGATCAATATTCACTTGAAAGCAGTAATTCTTATGCAAATGTTGTCACGGAAACATGATAAACAACACCTGAAATTAATTAATTAAATTAATAATGCAACACGGTCTATCTTACCTCATTAAGTAAAATATGCCAGAATTTATCAGAATGATAGACAATAAAAAAGTGTAAACATGGATAGTGTGAGTTTTGGGTTCCTGAAATCATCCTCTAACCGTAATCCTAAATAGGCTAACCATAATCATGCTCCACTATCAATAATTACTCCACTGTACGCCTCAGCTTCATGCCCTCCTTAACAGCTGTTGGTGCCCCATAGGTTGAAAACCTCAGACCCAGAGAGCTCTAAAGAGGAAGACTGTGAATGTTTGTGGCACACCTGCTTGTCTTTGAGCCGCTCGCCGTGGATGAGGAAGTCGCTGCAGCCGGTCAGCTCAGCAGGCATCACCTTACAGACGCCCACCCTGCTGAGCCCCCCACCTTCCTGTGCCAGCCATCCACCACTGGAGTCATCTCGGGTCATGACCACCGCTTTGACGCGCACAATGTAACTGTCACTGAAAGAGAGAAAGAGTTACATTTTAACACAAGGCACATGAGTGGCATTTAGGAACCTAAAATACTTTGATACGTCCACAAATGGACAATATGTATAAACACAGAGACATTTGCCTTCACATCCTATAGAGTTAGAATGATTTTCACTCTGCTTCTCCCACACACCGGTGCATAGCCTCATATGCTAACAAAGGCAGTTTGACTGTCTTTATTGGATAGCAGTACATATGTTATAGCTAAGTTTCTCTAAACAGTATGTTAGTTCTACTCAGTGGCGCAAAAAGGGGGTATGCAGTATATGCGGCGCATAGGGGCGCCACACATGGGGGGGGGCGCCATTGTGCCAAAACTATTTTTGAAATTATACATAATATTATACATATTTTTAACCAAAAATATGTATTTATTTTGTATAATGTTTATCCTGCATTTTATATAAATATATAATTTTGTTTTTTATTGAATAAAAAAATTATACCACCCCTCCCTCTTCATTGACCATTTGGTTGATCCGTTGCTCGGTTACAGTCACATGTTCAAAATGGAGAGAAGAGTAAAGAGACGTGGAGCGCAAAATAATAAACAAATAGAGAACAAACAATGCCTTAAAATGAAAACTGCCATGAAAAATTGGATAAGGAATTGGTAAGCTTAACTTTTATTATTATTACCATTTTTAATATTATTACCATACTTTTAATCAACTTGTAATGTTTTTGGGAGCGACGGGCTGCCATATCATTAATTATTCATTATCGCCACTCAGTCTGTGCATGCATGGACTTTTACTTAACATAAATGCAGACGAGGTGGTTTTGTCCAGGCAGGGGGGCAGTGACGCACGGCCACACCTGAACTGCGTCCGAAATCGCATATTTGCTTTTCAGTCCTTAAAATAGCAAAAGTGGATACGGACACACCCTTAATGCTTTTGTGCCTTTAGACTTTGCACTTTGATCGTTAAAATGGAGCCCACAGTGTGAGAAACGAACTGTAGTTAAATGTGCAAAATTAAAAACAAAAGTTGTGGCGTGAAACGCCGGAGAAAACTAGTGTTGAATCCTGACGCAATGATGTTAATCAATCTATGTGCTATAACCAACGACCCAACGCAAAATCAACAAAAAGTCACACATCCAATTTGCGATCCTGCAAATTTCTTAATTAAAAGCAAAATAATCACAAACAATATAAATAATCTCATAAAACATCCAATTCCAAACCATATATATCAAATTGTATTTATTTCAGTTTGCAATTACATGTTTTACATGACATTGCAGCACATGTGATATCCTGGGTTACAAATTAGGCGTTTTGTGCATTTGACTTGCTTCAGACTGCAAAAGAAAGTGTGAGCAAACATCTAACAAAAGGAGCAATGGAACAAACAGATGGAGATCAATTCACGGGTGATGCTGGACATGACCAAATTGAAGGAGATTATTTCTGCTTTACATGTATAGCTGGTATTATGATGTGCGTCAAATCTAAAAATGATTTCACTTAACTCTTTCCCTGTAGTTAACAAGATTTTTTAAATATTTATATATATTTTTAATCGCAAAATTGTCCGCATATTTCTGGGAATTACCCCCACAAAATCAGTAGTATTAAATAATAAATTAAATATTAAATCGCTAAAAAAAAACACAAAAACTAGGGGATCTGGATAGCAGGATCATGAAATGTACATTCAAAAAGCAACTCACGTAAACACCTTAATCATATTATTGTCTTATTCAGGTTAAGGCAAATAATTCGATTACTGATGACCATGTAAACAAACATAGTCATTGGTTTACTTTCAGACTAACTCAAGTGTGTGTTGCCCTGTAAAGCCAGCCGTCAGCCTTATGTGGTAACCTGAGCTGGCATGTTCAATAATTAACCAGAGAGCGGGTGAGGAGATGAAGGCACGTCTCAAGACCAGAGAGCAACTCAATCGATGGACTGAGCCAGAGGAAGGAAAAGGCCTCGTGTACGTGTGAACGCTCACACTCTATATTAAGGCCTTAAAACTTCTCCCTTACAAATAACCAGGAGGAAACAAAAGTAACTTAAAACCCTAAGTTGTTTCCTGTGAGAAAATGGTGAGATCGAATAGAGAGCATTACATTTTAGTATCTTAGCTTTAAAGAACGGTGCACCCGGAAATGAAAATGTACTCACCCACAAGTGGTTTCACACCTACAGTTAAAGTCAAAATCATTCGCCTTCCTATGATTTCTTTTTCTTTTTCAAATGTTTTCCCAATAACCTTAAACAGAGCAAGGGAATTCTCACAGTATTTCCTATAATATTTTTTTCTTCTGGAGAAAGTCTTATTTGTTTTATTTCGGCTAGAATAAAAGCAGTTTTAAATTTTTTAAAACCATTTTAAGGTCAACATTTTTAGCTACCTTAAGCAATATTTATTTTTGATTGTCTAAAGAACACACCACTGTTATATAATGATTAGCCTAATTACCCTAACTTGCCTAGTTAGCCTAATTAACTTAGTTAAGCACTTAAATGTCACTATAAAGGGTCATGAAACCCCAAAGCACATTTTTTGGAGACGCAAAAACAACCAATTTTCACTTTTTTTTTTTTTGTGAAATATATGTGTCTTAATAGTGGACACATATATTTCACAAAAAAAGTGAAAATTGGTAGTTTTTGCGTTATTTCCAGCAAATTCGTTCTTCCAGTTTGAAACAAGGTTCAAATGGTTAGTAGCAAGCTAAAGTAAAGTTAATAGTATAATGCTAATCTTGCATTCATGCTAACAAACAAATGATCAAAAGAAATATATTAATGCAATTCAAATATATAATGAAATATTTGTTTTATTTTTGTCAGATAATTTTGTGGCTAGGTTCAGGCACCGTT
The DNA here is from genome assembly GCF_052040795.2 of Danio rerio. Classification (NCBI taxonomy): domain Eukaryota; kingdom Metazoa; phylum Chordata; class Actinopteri; order Cypriniformes; family Danionidae; genus Danio; species Danio rerio. Next base: position 5,934,089 of record NC_141033.1, read on the forward strand.
TTGCGTATCTTTTTTAAAGTATCGATTTAGCACCAGCATCAAAATAACCCTAAACGATAGCCAACCCAACTCATGTGTGGATTACAATGCACGCAACAGTAATACAAGCCTATAGTAAACACAGAATGTTGAATAACTGGTTGTCATTGACTATTGTAGTTTTTTTTCTACTATGGACCTCAGTGGTTTCCATCATCCTTCAAAATGTTTTCAGTTGTGTTCAAAAGAAATTTAAAAAATTGGAACCACTTGAGGTTGAAATTGCAGAAGTGATATCAACTAAAGCCCAAAACATACTTTCAAGATATACACATTTCTGATGAGCACAAATTGCTTTTTAATCAACAAGCAGTCCCTATCACCTGTAAAAATGTCTTAAACTAGAGATGCAGACACCTTTTAAATGCTCTCAGTTTTGTTGATGCCATCAAATTTCAATCCCACTATAAGATGGTGACATTTTGTGGTCAGCCATTACATGCTCAGGCTGTCCCATAAGCAGCATATTGCATTTTTTTTACTATTCAAAACAAGCTTCAGTCAGTGTCACTTATAATGTTTAACACATCCAGTACTTATTGATTGAACAAAACCCTTGAATCATACACACGATTCTTATAGTCTGTTTATTGTATATCACACACACACACAATTCATGCAGTTCCCCAGCTACTCCCATTGGTCCGAAATGAAATGCAATGACATTTGTCTCAATGTCAGGGTTGAACTTTCTGCCCTGAGCTTACAAGTGGAACATTCAACTTGGAGCGCCATTATACAGACTTTAAAGCAGGAGCTGGGGGAAAAACGATTGGGTGAAGCCACAATATTAAATATAGTAAAAAGGAAGTCCTGCATTTCAGTCCAAAGAGCCATTGAGAAAGACTTTTCCAATAGACAAGCTGCAGCTGACTAGACGAGTAGCAGTGCGATATGGCTGTATATTGGCACTGGTGGGAGGCTTGCGTTGGCATGAGGCCGCAGGCCGAATGCCTTAGTGCCCCCACCAATGGCGAAATACCGCCATATCGCACTGCTACGAGTGTGATATTGCATTTATACAACAGTTTGATGGCATAATTGTGTATATAAAAACAAAATCAAACATGGAGAGTCTCAAAAACCCTTTTGTATGAGGAACTACTTTCTTCCGCCTTAGATTCAAATTATAAGCTGACAGCTGAACAGCTGAGCAAGCATCTTTTAAACTTTAGATATGTAGTGTCTGCTTTTTGCTGGCTGTATGTGGGTGGAGTACTTAAATATATCACGGCTATCAGCCAATCGGATTCGAGGACCAGACAGAACTGTTGTATAAATGTATATATGTTTATATATCTATAGCTGCGGTTTTCACAGTCCTCCACTGCACCTTGGTCCCACATTCATTTCAAAGGAGCGTACAAAAATGTCGGTCCTATTGATGCATTCCTTTCAAAGGACAACAACAGAGTAGGCGACATCTAATGTAAATATCTATGCTCTTTTTGTACGTGTCATCAGAGGGGGAAAGCCCCCACCCATTGGTGATTATCTCTCCCTCATTAGCATAGACAGCCCTGGGTGAGAAGCAGCCGTCTGCCATTAGAGTTTTGAATCTGCCGCTATGGCGACATATAGGTGTTTATAGTTCTACCCTTATTAACAGCTAATTAATAGCTTACTGAGCTAAAAGTCTTAGTTAATGGCTTGTTAATAGCCTAAATTGTAGATTAAAATAAATTGTGACCAATGTGTTTAATATCTTTTTACATCCAGCTACTTTAAATAGAGTAAATATACTTGGAAGCTTCACTAAAGTTTACATGTGATCTAGTACTTTTAACAAATTTGAAATGAAACACACAGAAAAGAGCATGTTTAGAGGAATTAAATGTTTCTTTTTTTGGTATGCAATGTCTCTTTAAAGAGCATCTTAAGCAATCCGAGTAGATTCTGTCAAACACTTTAAAATATGATAAACACAGAGTCATGGCACAGACCGCAGCAGTCATATGAGCGGGTATTACCATCATCCACTTGTAATTATTATTATACCTAGTGCCTGGCCCATGCGGCTCCTCGAGTGGAAAGAAATGGAGAGATGCCGTCTGCGGGATTAGAACTAATGAGTGAGGAAGTCCTGTGGGAGAAGCACTGTCTAATGTACTTACAGTGAGAGTTTCGGGCCAGGGATCGTCATTCAATATCGGCGGCTAATTAAAATCAAATCAAATGTAACTCCTGATAAAACTAGGTGTTTTTTTTATATAACTGGGTGAGTGGAGGACTGATGATTCCTCTCTAAGCTGCAGCTGTCAGTGATTCACACCACACGTCCCGCTGGGATACTGGGACATAAAGGTGTCGATCTACCTGTCCTGAACAGACATGTGGAGATTCTGTGCAGTCAAGGCATACAAGTGAGAGGATATAAGAAGTGCTCGAATTTGGGGAGGGATGCAGGGGGGTGGCATCCTCCTTATGGAAAAAAATGACAAAAAGCATCCCCCTTACCATCCCCTTTAGATTAACAACAGTGTGTGTAATGTAAAACTTATCATGCAAATAAAATATTAAAATTCTCTATTTATGGTCATTAATGACTTAAACACAACGACGATTGACTGATCAGAACTCAGTATTGTAAAAGGCACCACGTACAAGCGCAATACAGTTCATTGCATAATTTCGTGCAATTTTCAAACTGTCGAATGGCCCGTTCCCATTGAGTGATACTGTACGGTACGGTACAGTTCCGTATGCTTTAATGGCAGTTTACATTGTCAAAAGGTACCAAAAAGCAAACTGTACCATTTTTTGGGTACCCTTTCGAAAGCGTACCTAGCACAGCATTTATCACATTTCGCCAATAATATCCCCGTTTCTAAAATGATCTGATATTATTACCCCTAAAATCAGAATGCATATGATGTGATGCATTTTTAAATCAATGTTGTCCAAATGTTTTGTTTATGAATGAATCTTGAGGAATGAATGGATGGATGGATATAGTATTTTTGAATACGATAATGTTTTACTTGATATGGATGAATGGATGGATAGATGGACGTATAAATGTACAAATGGATGGATGGATGGATGAATAAATGTATAAATGAAAGGATGGATGGACGGACAAACAGATGTACAGGTGGATCAATGGATGACTGGATGGATATGGATGGATGGATGGATGAATGGATAGACGGCGGATGATGAATGGATGGATGTATAATGGATGGATGAATGGATGGATGATGAATGGATGGATAAATGTATAAATGGTTAGATGGACGAACGGACAGATAGACAGGTGGATCAATGGATGGATATGGATGGCTAGATGGATGGATGGATGGATGGATGGATAGACGATAGATGATGAGTGGATGGATGGGTGGATGTATAAATGTAGAAATGGATGGATGGATGGATGGATGATAAATGGATGGATGGGTGGATGTATAAATGTAGAAATGGATAGATGGATGGACAAACAGACAGATGGACAGACAGATAGACGGATGAATAGATAGATAGATGGGGGTGGTTGTGGTGGATGAAGGACAAAAGTGAGGATCGGGGGGGTTGTCGCGGAATCGGATCAGATTTCAGAGGTATTCTGCCACAAATTAAGCCCTGGATGGATGGATGGATGGATAGATGGATGGTTAGATAGACAAAATGTATAGGGGGATAGATGGATGGATAGACAGACAGACATACAGACAATCAGACAGTCAGATAGACGGTTGGATGGATAAGCTCTCTCACGACGTATCTAAGAGGACACATGATAAAACCTGGATGTTAAACGGAGAAAGGCGAGTGAAAATGTCACCGAAGTATGTGTGAGTGTTTATGTCTGTGTGCGTGAGAGAGTGAGTCATTCTATCCATCTGTGATGTGGAAATTTACAACAAAAAACACTCCTTTCCCTTCAGTTTTCCTTATACAGTTTAAAGATCGCATACACTTTCAACTGACGGCTGACGATTTATAAATTATATCATTATATTATTGTAATTTGCAATGCCAAATAGGACTGACTGTCAATCTGAACATCATCTATGCAAGTTTCACGCAATAGCATCTGGTTGCAAGACGCTGGATTTTGCTCTTGCACTTCTAACTCACTCATCATAGCCACTGTAAGCAGCAAGGAAACGTGCGATTAAAATTAGAGACTGCAGTTTCCTTCCTGTGTGATGTCATCTTTGCTTCCTGTTGTTTATCGCCTTTGTCCTTCCAAGGACACAAGATATTTATAACAGAAGAGTCTCAACTCGAATCTTTAGCATTTTAAAGGGTTAGTTCACTCAAAACTGAAACGCTGAAAATCTATTTGCAAACCTACAACAGAAATCAGTCCAAGGCACTCGAAAAATGTGGAAAATTCAAGGAAAAAAAAGAAAAATTATTTGCATGCCTATTTGACTGTTGATCTTCTGTTGAGGGTGACACAGGAGCTCAGTGGTTAGCACTGTCGCTTCACAGCAAGGAGGTCTCTGGTTCGAGTCCCGGCTGGTCTAATTGGCATTTCTGTGTGGAGTTTGCATGTTCTCCCTGCTTTAGGTGAATTGAATAATCTAAATTGGCAATACTGGGTTGCAGCTTGGCGGTTCATTCCGCTGTGGCAACCCCTGACGAATAAAAGGACTAAGCCAAAGGAAAATTAACGAATGAATGACTTTTCTGTTGATCACGAAAGAATATATTTAGAAAAAAAGTATTAACCTGTAACTATTGACTTGGTAGGGATGCACGATATATCGGTGGCCATATCGTTATCGGCTGATACATGCTATTTTTAATGTTATCGTTATTGGTCCAATATCAAAATTAGGCCGATATTTTTAAGCCGATAGATTACGTAATTGTACAGACCTGCCTGCCTCGAGCATGCATCAGCAGGACTTGTTCAGACTTGTCCAGTGCACTATAATAGAGCTTTCCTCACATTGTTTAAGCCCTCAAAGTCTGTCCTGTCTTTGTGTGGTACTGCCGTTAATAACTCAGTAAGTAACCATGTTCCTTATCATTGTAGATATGTTTGATAGTGTCATTGTGTATTCAGGAAAAATATCACAGCAGTCATGCACACGTGCTAAACAACTCGTTGGATAGTTCATAATCTAGTATGATTATTTGTTCTTAATGCGTTGCTTGCCATGTGTTGTTGATGTAAGATAGTTTGATCAGCATATTCATAGTGATTATAACGAGCGCTCGTGATTTCTATTACCACACACACATAGTGAGCCGACAGAGCCTTTACAGCAGCACTGGGAAGAGTTGAGCCAGACACTGAATCCTAGCATAGGGATTCTCAACCGTTTATCACATTCTTTCTTTATATTATGCGCTGTGCTTGTCATAAAGTCATCTGTGCTCAATGCTTAGTCAACATCTGACTTTCTAATCAGGGCCGGAGCAACCTGAACTGGCGCTCTAGGCGAACGGCGATCATGCCTCCTTTAAGCCGAAAGTGAAAAGAAAGTGACCGGTTCCCGGATGAAAGTGAGGACAGGGAGGGAGGGGGTGGGTGTCATAGATGAAAGTGAGGACCGGTGGGGGGGGGGGGGGGGGGGCTTTAATATTCTGTTACCCTAGGCACCTTCAGTTAGTTTCAAACTCAGGTTCATCGATCATTTTCCCCCGCAATTGACAGCAAGAACAAACATAGAAGCGTTGTCTGACAAGCAGCAGTGTTCAAAAGAATCTAAAACGCCAAATAAGATGAATTTATGCCGCATTATCCTAAACTAATACTATCTGTATGTAGCTTTTTGCTCATATGGTGGGTCTGAACTGTCACAACACCTCTTAAAACGCCTTTTCGGACATTGTGTATTTGTAAGTACATTACTGTAACACGTTTTGTTCAAGAACATTTGAGCCACTTTCAGTTCTTAGTTCTTTCATTTTCAGTTGAATTAAAATACATTTATTAAAATTGTTTGCTAATTGAGTGCCATTTTGTTATTAAACCAATTATTTTTATGCAACAGTCAAGTTGCATGTTAATGTCCTATGCAAAGAAAAATAAATAATTTATTTTTGGCATGCCATAATATCATGAGTATAGGTCTATATAATCACCTTGCAATTTTGAAATTATTGTTTTTTTTTGCTTTGTGTAGGCCAGGGGGCAGCAACATGGTGCCCGCTGGCACTAGGTAGCCCGCGAGGATCACATGTGTTGCCCGCAGGCCTGTTCTAAAAATAGCTCACCATAGCGCCACTTACCAGTAAGCTTCATCTAATATAGAAGTAATCATTTAAAAATGTAAATATTTGCAGAGATATATAAAAGTAAATAAATGCAGGGTTTTTCCTACCCTGTCAAATCATTGTTGATAACTTTTGTGAGAATCATTAACATGATCAGTGTCTTCACATGGATGAATATCATTAATTATTAACAAAAACAAAGTATAATTAAAAGTAAATTGAGCAAACTTGTTATTTGAGAAGCGTTTATCAAACTGGTAGCCCTCCACATTAATCGGTATCCAAGAAGTAGCTCTCAGTTTCATAAAGGTTGGTGACCCCTGGTGTAGGCTATTAAGTTTTTTAAATAAAATCAGTCGTTTACTGTATAAAAACATCACATTTTGAAATCTTTATAATTATCGTACATCAGTTATCAGTTATCGAAATAATAATCCATATCGGTGCATCCCTAGTCGATGGTTACAGGTTTTCAGCTTTCATCAAAACATCTCCTTTTGTGTTCGACAAAAAAACGAAACTCATAAAGGTTTGAAACCACTTAAGGGTGATTAAATTTGAGAGCCCTATCATACATCTGGTGCAATAAGGTGCAAGATGTGTTTAGAGCGATTTGTTGCTATTTTCAGACCAACACAACACTAATTTTCTCGATATGCGCCACGTTGTTTAAACTGTAAATACATTTGTACTGCTTTGTGGACTCGGTGGTTTTAAAAAAAAAAGGTGTTTTAAGGCGCATTGTTGGCACGTTGCTATTTTGATTAACTAAAATAGCTGGAATAGATAAGGAATGGATTTATGTTGATAAGGCTACCGTGTTTCTTTAGAAGCATTTGGATTTTCTTATATAGAAAGCATTTGCGTAAAGATATAAAACTTCTCCTTTTGTGTTCCACAGAAAAGATAACATCATTCATGCTTAAAATAAAAATAAAAACAAAAAAACATACCAAACTTTTTGCAAAATTCCAAACATACCAAGACGTACACTGAAGATTCCAGCTAATACTTTTTATTACTCATCATAAAATGTGCAATTACAGAGCACAACCGACTGCACTCACTGGCCACTTTATTAGGTACACCTTACTAGAACCGGGTTGGACCCCCTTTTCCTTTCAGATCTGCCTTAATCCTTCATGGCATAGATTCAACAAGGTACTGGAAATATTTCTTAGAAATTTAGGTCAATATTGACATGATAGCATCACACAGTTGCAGCAGATTTGTCAGCTGCATATCCATGATGCAAATCTCCCGTTCCACCTAATAAAGTGGTTAGTGAGTATAAATATATGTTATTTGTCTACACAAACATTTTCAACGAATGAACAGAAACAAAAACCGTCAAACATTCATACTGTAGTTAGTACTTCTCATTCCCATGAAACCAAAAATGCAACCTGCACGATTCAAAGCTAATGTTCACTCCATTCATACTATACGTTTACTTCTACCAGTAACAATGGTCTTTTCCATGTAAATAACTATGAATATTTAGCATGTCGCTTTAGCATGCTGGGACATCCACCATCTGGCTTCTTGGGGGGGGAATAGGGTCATAGAATTGCAGGCGTTTAACAGATACAATGTAAACACACACACACACACACACACACACACACACACAGAGACACAGAGACACACACAGAGACACACACAGAGACACACACAGAGACACACACAGAGACACACACAGAGACACACACAGAGACACACACAGACACACACACAGACACACACACAGACACACACACAGACACACACACAGAGACACACACAGAGACACACACAGACACACACACAGACACACACACAGACACACACACAGACACACACACTCAACAGAATGTACGAAGGCGGCGAAAGCCACGACTCCCTCTGCTCGCTGCCATCCCAGGATGGAAGGTGTCTCAGTGCACCCTCTTTCCCATCTGTGCGCCGGTAGGCATCCAGCCAGCATCACAGCCCACCAAAACCAGCCACACACACACACACACACACACACACACACACACACACACACACACAGGTGACACTCCATCAACCTGAATGCAACCATTCTCCTTATTCACTTCCCAAAATTCAAATACGTCACAACAGCTCATTTAAATATTAAGGGCCTTTGAAGGAATCGTAATGGAAACAAAGAAATAACAAAACAAGACAAGCAACATCTGCTATGGTTCTGCACTCATGCATGAAAACAAGTGTTTGACTTGTATTGACTAATAACAAAACCAAAAAAGACTGTTCTTTGGAAGTGAAGATGTGCGTGTTACTCTATTGTGGCAGAACTCAAGGGGCAGCATGGGTAAATAGAGGTACTTTTAAATACTGGTTCAACAACACTGATACAGTTGAAGTCAGAACGATTAGCCCTCCTGTGAATGGTCTTTTCTTTTTCAAATATATCCCAAATGATGTTTAACAGAGCAAGGAAATTTTCACAGTATTTCCTATAATATTTTTTCTTCTAGAGAAAGTCTTCTTTGTTTTATTTCGGCTAAAATAAAATCAGTTTTAAATTTTTTAAAGCCATTTTAAGGTCAATATTATCAGCCCCCTTAAGAATATTTTCCAGTTGACTACAGCAGAGGTTCTCAAGGTGGGGGTCGGGACCCCCCGAGGGGTTGCGGGACAATGAAGGGGGGGTAGCCTGGTGATTTTCAAAAATCAATTAATTTTTATTAAACCTTAAGACTTACTGTATTTTATCAATAACCTACTGATGAGAAAAAATAGTCGTTTATAGTTACTATAAACTATATAGTTAGTATAGTAGCTTATAGTTACTAGTTCTATTGGATTGCGACTTCTCGGGTAATTACATTATACTAAAGACACAGCAATACTGTCAGATGCAGCAGATTTTGTAACACCAGGTTAAACTTTCTAGCCCATTTACAGCACTGACATACATAAAAAAAACAAAGAATAGACTTGGGTATATTGGTGTGTGTGCGTCATTGCATACAAGGTTTCTGTATTTATAACCACCACCTCAGAGAATATTGGGGGTCACGAGTCACTGGCACTCTCATTTTGGGGGTCGCGGGCTGAAATGTTTGGGAACCCCTGGTCTACAGAACAAACCCTCGCTATACAATGACTTGCTTAGTTAACCTAATTTACCTAGTTAAGCCTTTAAAATGTCACTTTAAGCTGAATACTAGTATTTTGAAAAATATCCAGTCAAACATTACTATCATCATGGCACTGAAAAAAATTATTCAGAGATGATTCCTTGGATTTACTCTTTTTTTTTTTTTTACATTAGGTGGTTGTAAACAATTTATTTGTGTTGAATTTAAACAAACAAATTAAGTTTTTATTAAACTTAATTTGTTTGTTTAAATTCAACACAAATAAAATGTTTGCAACAGTTCTGCATGCAACACTTTTTTTCAGTGCATAAAAGAAATCAGTTATTAGAAATAATTTTTCAAAACTATTATCTTTAGAAATGCATTGATAAAAATCATCATTCTGTTAAACAGAAATTGGGGGAAGAAATATACAGGGGGGCTAATAATTCTGACTTCAACTGTACATTGTTAGCATCGTCGTTTTTTAAGTGAATAATGTCTTCAGGATAATAGAAATTATTTTACAAACCCTCATATTGCTCCAAACGCAGAAAACCTTTGTTGATCATCATCAATGGATAAATGAAGGTATTTTAAAATGAGACTTTGCTAAAAATCCCCAAAATGACTTGAGAAAGTTCATAACAGATCAATGGTAAATGGAGGCTTTACTGTGCATTGGTCAAAGCTGAAAAACTTGTCGAAATTTAAAGTGTAATATATAACTTTATTTTTATTATTGTACATAAGGGTACAATAGCCATTCAATCATCCCCATCCACCGAATTGGCTCTATCACTGTCTATCCACTCCCCCAATAGCTGGTGTGTGGTGAGCGCACTGGTGTCGTCCTGTGGCTGCCGTCACATTATCCAAGTGGAAAGTGGAATGTTTGGGTGTATGGCCACACAGTAAATGTGCATTACATTACATTGCAATGCAGATCTTTTGTACCTTTACATAAATATCGATACTTGGTGCCAGAGTCATTATCACGATAATTATCACGATATATTTGCATATCAATATTTTCTCCCACCCGAATCATTTGACATCTTAAAGTTGATTATAGACCAAATTAATTAATTTCATTGTGCGCTTTGTCCTTTTTTGGAGCTTGTAAGCCACCTGCATGCTTTCATAGCAAAAAAAAAAAAAAAAAGAGCTGCTCTGTCATTCTGTGTCCGACAACAGAGAAAATCATAAAGGCACAACATGAGGGCAGAATATTTGTGAATTTTGATTGCTCATCAAAAGCTTATTGTCTTGGATTAGCATGTATTGTAAAAACAACCACAACAAAATTTCCCAGGAATTCCGCACGATGAGTTCATCTACCATTGCTTGGAAAAAACCAAGTAGACTTTCCCCAAACTCAAAAAAAAAAAAAAACTTGTTTTGCTGCGAGCCTAGTCAGCTCCTGCCACAGAAATTCCACCTTATAATGAGATAAGAAAAGGACAAACCGAAATGACTTGATAAAACTACACAAGGTGCACACCAGGGCTGTGCTATAGGATGATAAACAGTTAAAGTCAGAATAATTCACCCTCCTGTGATTTTCTTTTTTAAATATTTCCTAAATGATAAATCACAGTATTTCC